>NC_056743.1:1119083406-1119295906 GCF_019279795.1 Protopterus annectens
ATCTACTCACACGAGACATGGGATCTCTCATCCATCCCCACTTGTCCACACTTCCACTGACGCTGTGGGCAATAGGATTTTGATTCCTCACAGACACCTTTCTGCTGAGAACTTGCTGCAAGTCCTGCAGGAGGCCAGGAAACCTACTACTAGGAAATCCCATTTATCCAAATGGAAGAGGTTTTCTATTTGGTCGCTCATAACCTGGACCCACTTACTGGGGATGCTCCTTTGGTTCTCTCATTTGAGAGAGTTGCTCAGTGCTGGTTGTTTGGCCTAGTCTATTAAGGCCTAGTTATTCTGTTTGCCCTTTTCTTATCCTTTAGCTTCTACATTTGAGGTAGAACAATTTCTTAAAGGCATCCTTAATATTAGACCTCCCAGGAAGCCTGATTCTCCTCCCTGGGATCTTAATTTTGTTTTGTAGTTAACTCTGGCTCCTTTTGAGCCTGCTGCTTCTGTTGCCTTGCTGCATTGTTCCTGTAAGACAATTCTTTTGTTAGCTCTTACTTCTGCCAGAAGGGTTGTCTGAGTTGCAGGTCCTTGTGGCCTGTCATTTTTTGGTCCTTCATGAGGATGGGGTGTCCTTGAGTACTAACCGTTCTTTTATGCCTAAGGTGGTTAATCAGCTATAAATGAAAGTCTATTAAACTGCCTACTTTTCCCCCTGTCCGCAATCTGACAGTAAGAAGGTGTTGCACACTTTGGACATGCAACAGCAATGCATGGCTTATTTGGATAAGACTAAGCCTATTTGAAAATCTGATCAGTTATTTGTTTTTCACCCTAGACCTTTGGGACTTGCTGTATCCAAGCAAACTATTTCTTCTTGGATTTCTAAGGCTATTTCCTTTTGTTACACTTTTCATGGCAAGAGACCATCTTCAGTTAAGGTTCAATTCTACTAGAGCTGTAGCTTCTTCAGGTGCTTTTTAAAAGGGCTTAGATACCAATTCTATTCTTGAAGCAGCTATCTAGACTTCTGTGCATACCTTTACCAAGCATTACAAGCTGAATAGTATTCTCTAGAGCTAAGGGTGGTTTTGAAAGAGCCATTCTTCACGACTTTACTGGACTCTTCTACACCTTCACCCTCCCAAATTTCCTCTTGAGCTTTAGCATTCCCCCATCTAAGAAAGTAAATGTAGGGACACAGTACAGTTGTGCAAAATCTAACCATAATGGTAGACGCCCTTGCCTTCACTGCCACAGTATTCGCTCCCTCCCTCCATCCTCCTAGTCTTTTGCCTTCCTGGATGCACAGGTTATCTCTTGGGTTTCTTGGACTGTGTTCTTACTGGGGCATTCAGTTCCAATTATGGTAGACCTGAACATCACCTTTATGCCCTATGCTACACAAGCAGTGTTTGGGTGATGTTCGGTGTACCTTTTAAAAGCAAGTAGTCTTTGGTAGACTGGCTGGATGTTCTGACTTCCATGTCAGGGAATCCCATCTGTTAAGAGTACTGCAGCAGTGAAGGTAAGGACAGCTACAGTTATGGTTAGATTTTACACAACTGTACTTCAGACACTGAAGGGCCACAATCCTAGTGACCCTAACACTTGGGTAAAAACTTCTCTGTGGTTTATCATATAATGCTTTTTCAGTCTAACAGAATGGACCTTGCAACATTTATGACCACTGTCACCAACAGTCAACCAATCCTCCTTGCTTCTTACATATTACATACACTGTATTGTGCCACCTAACCCCTAGAAACCAAGTTCAAAGAATCATCCATTGCTATAAACACTTTAAATGCAAAAAAAAAAAAAAAAGTTGAAGGTATATGTAAGAATCTGAACAAAATAAAAGTCAGTTTTAAACTGGAGGCTGAGCTCTCTCAACATAGGACTGGCAAGACCAGTCAGGAGGAGAAGGTTACCACACAGCTAGCTGTGCTGTCATAGTCACCTCTTTCCTCTGGCATTACCCTCAGGTGGCTGCAACACTGCAACTGTGGTGTGGTCAAAACCCTCGTTCGACCCTGACCCTACGACCCATTAGCCCAAGCCTTTTGACAGCGTGCATCTGCAAAGCCAGAGGGGGGATAGTAAGACCTCATATATATAAGACATAGGAATTTTTGGACTTTTTGATCCATCCCAGTTTGGCTTTGTCAGGCAGATCATGCCTTCTAAACTTGGTTGACTTTCAAACAGTTAGCTCCTGAAATGGTGTAGTACAAGTTTACATATTAGGGACCTGGGACCTGGCAGTCAGTTGATCTGTCATTCGACACCCCGTAGCTATAGTAGTAAAGAGACCTTCTACATTGCTGCATTTCCACCTTTCTCATTCCATCTTAGACCAAGAGGGGTCATAGTCAATGTATCTGACCCGACTTGCAGGCACTGGAGAGGCCACAACAAAGTTCTCCACCAAAAGGATAAAGGTCTCAAACATCTGTCCTATGCTGCCCACTGAAAGAACTCGTTACCTCAGTGTCTGCTCAACAGAGGCACAGCAAAATAATGGGTATAGTTCCCCAGCCTAGCCTAGTATGAACCTATGAACCTATGAACCTAAATGGTTTTCTGAAGACATCTGGGGAGGCTACTCCATTAGTTTTCTATCCAAGGAGGAAGTAAAGCGTGCTGGGGTACTCCAGATCTTGATCCTCCTTTTCACCAATGCATAAATTGCATAAACATTCTGGGGGTAATCTCTTATTTACTTTTTCGGGAGATCTGTACCTGATGTATTAAGTTTCATCTGGGATGTGCAATGCATTAGCTCTTTGCCATGCAACAACATATTCCCTCCTTGAGATGCTTGTCAAAGATATTCAGGCCGGGAGCACATATTCTAGTTACAGGTATCCATGGGGAAGGGCTCTCTGAAGTGAGACTGATACTGATTTAGGAGATGACATCTGGTAAGCCATTCTGAGTTTTATTTTTATTTTTTTTGTGTTAAAACAGTCCAATGTTAAGGCATCAAGTTAATGGAGAAGTGGAAGGAAGCACTACTATAATAAGGGTGTTTGTTTCAGTCAATTTTGACACTGAATTAAAAATGACAATAGAGACCCTAACAGAACACTGTGGTGGCATGGGGAGCTCAAGTAGGACAATTCAAGAGGCCCAGGAAATATAGGGCAGGAAGCAAGCAAGACATGATCCTGGCAAAACTTTCAAAGACAAATTGTCCTAAAGACCCCTTCAAATCTCAACAAACCCTACGGTCATGCAGCATGCAATACACATAAACGCATATTCATAC
This sequence comes from Protopterus annectens, assembly GCF_019279795.1. Classification (NCBI taxonomy): domain Eukaryota; kingdom Metazoa; phylum Chordata; order Ceratodontiformes; family Protopteridae; genus Protopterus; species Protopterus annectens. Next base: position 1,119,086,633 of record NC_056743.1, read on the forward strand.
TCACTATTCAGATTAGCAATGGAACTAACTGAAAAGACAGACAGCCTCTTACATCCCTGGTCAGGACAAATCGGCAGGCAGATTAAGCAGAACCATCCTGGACCCAAACAAACAGGAAATCTTTCTGAATGCACCTTTTTGCTTCACCAAAAAAATGGGCAGTTAAACAATCCTTCTCAAGAACTCAGTAGAAAGGGTTGTGGACAGCAGACTCTGGCTTCAAATCCACAGACCTCTTTCTCCACGCCTTTCTACAGAAACCCCTCATCACCAGGGTACTACAAAAGGTGGGGTCAGATAGGACAAATATAATCAAAGCCCATTTCTTATCTTCCATACTAGCCAACATTGGTTCTCCCTTCTCCTGGCTCTCAGCGGGGTAAAACCATCAAATTTCCACAGTGCACGGACCTTTTAACTCAAAAGAAAGGGTCTGTCATCCATCCCAATCTGAAGATCCTCAAGCTAACAGCTTGGAAGATTTCATACAGAGTCCATCCACTTAGTCTTACTCCCAGGATGTTCTATCCTTTCTGAAAGAGGCAAGAAGAGTACTAGAAAGTCATGTTTACCATCAAGGGTCCAAGCTACTGCCATTTCAGCCTGCCTACCCAGTGACCCACTTTCAATGTATGCCCACTCCTACATGAAAATTACCTAAGAGAATAATGCACTTCAGACCACCCGGATGGGAAATTGCCAACTCCTGGGACCTGAATTCTGTACATGAAAAGCTTACCGTCACCTTTCTACTCACTGGCCTCAGCACCTAATAAGCTACTGACATGGAAAACATTCCTGATGTTAGCAGTCACCTAAGCACAGAGTATTTCATAACTTCAAGCCCCGAAGTGCCTGAAACCATTCAGGGGAAGAATCACCCTGAAAACATTTATGCCCAAAGTGGACTCAAATTTCTTTGAATCACACTATAAACCTCTGTTCTCATCCCAAAGTCCCCAAACAAGTGAGAGAATATTACACTCCATGGACAACTACGATTTTACCTCCACAGAATAAACTTCTCAAACACATTTGACCAGTCTGGCAGACTTTGCAGAAGGAAAACATGCTAAACCAGTATGCAAGCAAACAATCTCTAAATGGATTGCAAAATACATTTCTTTCCATTATTCTCAGCATGGTAAACAACTGTCTGGCAGGGTCAGAGGACACTCCACTAGACCTAAAGCCACCACAACCACTGGCTTTTTGAAAGGAGTGCCCACACAGACCATTCTAAAAGCTGCCATCTGGTCTTTTCTTCATATCTTCAAACACTACCAACTTGGGACCATCTCTAGGGCAAGAGCTGGGTGCACGCACCTCTGCCATCCCATAAAGCCTGCTGATCCCAGAACAGATCTGACTACAATGAACAGACTACAGTTGTCTATATAACTTACCATAATTGTAGATGTTCGAGTAGATCAAGGTTACATTTACCTTTCCCACCCTTCTTTCCCTCTCTCTCTCAACTTTGAGTTGAGGTGGCTCCCCTCATCTCAATCATCCCCCACCCCCACCTTTTCTAAAAGTCTTGGCAGACTGTTGTACCTCTCAACGGTCCAGAATTTTGCCTCACAGTTTTGGTCTTTTCCTCTGAAGAAATTTACTTTTCAGGCAAGCCACTGCAGACTGAAGTCATAAAAAGTGATGGACATTTGTGGTTTACACTTCATATACTACAGAAAAATGTACATTAACATAAAAGTTACTGCAATAGGAAATTGCAAGTTTTAAGAGCAATAAAAGTTTGTCCTTACTTTCGGACCTTCACCACCCCCCCCCCCCATTATGTTGGGCTTTGTGTAGGTTTCTTGCGCTGAAAGCCCATAACAGCAGGGGAGGGAAAAAAATAAACCAGCAATGGAGAAAAGTTGTTGCCTCTCCTGAACAGCACTGATATACTGCGCAAGTAAGAGAATACAACTCCCATGTGCAGTACATCAGCAAACATGGAAGAACATGAAGGAATACCACAGCACCAATGTACAAAGATATTTATGAAAGGTATGACATTTCTTTCTTAAATAATGCCATTACAGAATAGAAATAACCCAGAACTTGGAGTGGGTATCACAGGATTAACCAACAGTTGGCGTGGTTTAATCCTGTGATACCCATACCCAGTCATGGATCACTGCTTAATTGTCCCACACTGCATACTTACTATTCTCTGTTGGAAAATACAATCCTGTTAGGACCTACCATAAATTCAGATATTCAAACAGTTTCACAGTTGCAGTCCTCACTGTTGGGAAATCCTTCCTATGCCAGATCAGTTTTCCAGAACTCTTCCCTCCCCCAGGGCTCCATCGGACATCCTCTTTCTGGTGTGGATAACAATAACATTAAGGGTGTGTCACCTATGGTCACTTTCAGATCATTCTTGCTTTAGCAGAACCAGGGGAGAAGCCTCAGATCATAATGGATAAGTTGAAATCTCCAGTTACTGGCATAGGCCCATCTCAAAGTACCACAATCCTAATACTCCAACAAGGCTAGCAAAATAAGGGATGAGGACCTGGTAGGGTAGAAAAAGGGGGGAAGCAAGATTAGAGTGCCAGGTTAACCTCAGAGGTATAGCTAGGGGAAAATGAGGACGAAGGGACAGAGCTTACGACAGTAAAACTACTCAAATGTCTACATTTATGGTAAGTTCCTAGCATTATTGTACTATTCTCATCTTGGTACTCATTGTTGCATTCATCACTCTTGGAAAGATTTCTAAAGCAGTGACTACTAAGGTATGTGAAAGGACTATTTGTAAATTGGACCTTGAAAGACAGCAGAACCAAATCCTACTCTAGCTCTAGATGCAGCCCACAAGTTATGTTTTGAAAAGGTATGTACAGATGACTAAGTAGATGCTTACAGGTTGGCCTGGGTGGAGACTCCCAAGGAAGACTGTGGTTAGCTCTAGTTCAGTGTTGTCTAATGTATCACGGCTCTTGTTTCTCATGGTGCTCATCACAAAAGGTAATACAATGCCCTACACCCTTGGAAAGGATTGGTTTCATTAACAAGCTTACACTCTTTTCCTTTTGTAAACTAGGCAAATAGCTGATAAATTTTTCTCAAGTATCTTGTCTTGTGTAGGTAGACTGTCAGCTACCTCTGCATACATGGAGAATGTGGGATCCTTTCTTCAGAGTTCTAAGGCTTAGGAAAATATTGGGAACTAAATGGTCTTCCTTAAGGAAGAGTAACCATTTTAGGGATTTTTTTATTTTTAAAATAAACACATTTTGCTCAAGTCAATTCAATAACCACTTTAGGGATTAAGGAAGGATTAGTCTCTAAAGCCATTCTATGTTGATGAAACACTATAAAGGGTTCTTTGTAAATTAAGGCTTGCAACATATACCGGTCAGCAAAAACAGCATCTCCCACAAAAGGGAATGAATAGAGCAAGATGATGTTGGTTCAATGGAAGGCAAGGTAATTTTTCTAGCACATAACCAAAACATCACGGTGGTGCCATTTGTCTCGAGTGAAATAAGATGAATGGCTCCAATAAAAACTGCTTAACTGAGGACCTGGAGTACAAAGGGGGTTCCAAAAAGGTAGGCAAGCAGAAAAGTACAGTTTTGTACCTACCATAAATGTAGATGTCCGATAGACATGCAACTGCAGTCATAACATGTGGGTTGTCCTGTCTCAGGCAGCCCTCGGTCGGCCGGATTCCAAAGTCTGGGTCCGACGTCAGCTGATGTCGCATTTCTCTCCGACGTCAGAGCGGCTGGAGTATATAAGCATCAGCCGACGCCATCTTCTTCAGTGTTTCTTGCCCCAGATGCCAGGTGCCCTCCAAGGAAGGCTGTAATCAAATTGGAAGACAAAAACAGGATTCCAGACAAATAAATGAGCAATAAAACAAATATACCATAACAGATATCCGCAGCCAAGAGAAACAGGGATTGGAGTGGACCCTAGGCATAGAGGGGTATGGAGGTAGGGAAAATCCGACTGCAGTTGCATGTCTATCAGACATCTACATTTATGGTAGGTACAAAACTGTACTATGTCCTTCAAGAATGCAACTGCAGTCATAACATGTGGGTAGAATACCATAGCTTAGCTGGGGGAGGAGGAATGCTCTAGGAAAAAGATGTTGTGGCAATCAAACCCTGCAGGACTGCCGAAGCAAAGCCTGCTCTGGATCTGGAGTATAGAGGGAGATTGTAGTGTTTGGAGAATGTATGCACGGAGCTCCATGTAGCAGCTTCTAGAATGTCCTTAGTAGGCACCCCTCTTAAGAATGCTGTAGAGGTGGCTGTAGCTCTGGTGGAATGTGGTCTGACATTGGCTGGAACAGTCTTTCCATGAAAGGAATAACAGAATCTGATGCAATGTCCAATCCATTTTGAAATAGTCTGTTTTGAAATTGCTTTTCCTTGGACTGCAGGGGCGTAAGCTACAAAAAGTTGTTCAGACTTCCTACTGGCCTTGGTTCTGTCCAGGTAGTAACGAAGTTGTCTGTGAATGTCCAAGGTATGCAATAGTCTTTCCCCCTTGTTCTCAGGATTGGGGAAGAAAGCAGGCAGATGAATTGCTTGATTTAAAGAAATCCTAGAGACCACCTTTGGCATGAAAGTAGGGTTTGTCCTTAATGAAACCCTGTCTCTGTGAAAAATAATGAAGGGTGGAATTGCCATTAGGGCCTGTAGCTCCGAAACCCATCTTGCTGATGTAATTGACTTACAATTTATTTCTTGGAAAACAGCTTTCCTGTTGGCAACTGAAGCTGCTGGCTCAAATGGAGGTACAGTCAGTTTTTCTAGGACAAAATTGAGGTCCCAGGCTGGCACTGGGGCCTTTCTTGGTGGCTTAATGTTCTTGATTCCCCTGAGGAATTGCCTTAGTAAAGGGTGTGAAAAAACAGGAGGATCAGTGTTGTATCTAGCTGAAATAGCAGATGCATGTATCTTTATGGAAGAATATGAGAGGCCGTTCTTTAGCATATCTGCCAAATATTCCAAGATGAGTGGGATGTTCAACAGTGATGCATCATGTCCCTTGCTGGTGTTCCAATTGCTGAATCTTTTCCACTTTGCTAAATAAACCTTTCTGGTGGATGGTCTTCAAGCCTCTGTTAGTATCTGCTGAACTTCCTTGGAGAGAGATAGGCTGAAGTTATTTATGGGATCTCCCAGGCTGTTAGCTGCAGTGTCTGTAGATTTGGATGCACTGTTTCGAAGTTGTGTTGAGTCAAAAGTAGAGGCCATTGAGGAAGAGCCCACCTCCTGGTGTGACATATGTTCCGTAGTAATGGGTACCAGTGTTGTCTTGGCCAGTCTGGAGCTATTATGATTCCCTTGGGTTTCTCTGCCTTGATCTTTATTAATACTGAGGTCATCAGTGGCAGAGGTGGGAATACATAGATTGTTAGTGAGTTCCAGTTGAATGAGAGGGCATCTATTTTCCAAGCTTTTGGATGGTATGTCCTTGTGCAGAATTTTGGTAGAAGATGGTTGAGATGAGAGGCAAATAGGTCCACTTCTGGCTTGCCCCATGTCGAAGTGAGTTGTCTGAAGGTCTTCGGATGTAACCTCCACTCGTGTGGATCTGTGAAATTCCTGCTTAGGCTGTCCGCCAACATATTGTCTTTTCCTGGAACAAACTGGGATTGTAACTGGATGTTTAGACTCAGTGATTTCTCCCAAAGATGCATTGTCAGTCTGCAAAGGGGGTAAGAGTGGGTGCCCCCTTGCTTGTTTATGTACCACATCACAGTGGTGTTGTCTGTCCGTATCAGTAAATGGCCTTGCTGGAGTTAGTATTGAAAGGCCTCGATGGCATGCATTACTGCCAGCATTTCCTTTTGGTTTATATGCAGATGTGTTTCCTTTGGAGACCATTGTCCTTGTATACACCTGCCTTCCATGTGCGCCCCCCATCCAAGGTCTGAGGCGTCTGTGGTCATGGTGTGTGTTATCTGTGTTTTTTTGAATGACATACCTGTGTTTGCCTGGCTCACCGAGGCCCACCATAGGAATTCCTTTTGTAGGCATGGTATGAGCGGTATGATTGTCTCCAAGTTGTTGCTGTGCTGAGACCAAATGCTTTTTAGGTACCATTGAAGCTTTCTCATGTGTAGTCTTGCTAATGGAACCAGGAGAATGCAGGATGCCATGTAACCCAGGGCCTGTAGGAACCTCCTTGCAGTCATCTGGGTGAGTTTTGCTAAACCTTTGAAGTAATGAGTTAACTTCTCTTGCTTGTCTCCTGTCAGGTAAGCCATCTGAGAGGCTGTGTCTAGTTTGGCTCCTAAGAAGATTATTTGCTGGGATGGCTGCAGTCTTGACTTTTGGAAGTTGACTGTGTATCCCAGAGATTGAAGTAATCGTATGACATAATCCAGGTTTTTTGTCAACATCAATTTGTCGTCCGCTTGTATGAGGCAGTCGTCCAGGTACGGGTAAATTTGTATTCCCTGGAGCCTGCAATGAGCAATTACTGAAGCCAGGCATTTTGTAAATACTCTGGGCGCAGTAGATAAGCCAAATGGCAATGCTGAGAATTGATAATGCTCTGGCCCTGCAAGAAATCTGAGGTATCTTCTGCAGCTGTGTCTGATAGGGACATGCAGGTATGCCTCCTTGAGGTCCAGAGTAATCAGCCAAGACCCCTTGCCCAGCATGGGAAGGAGTTGCTGTAGAGTCAGCATTTTGAACTTTGGTACTATGAGAAATGTGTTTAATGCGGACAAGTCCAGTATTGGTCTCCATTGAGATTCTTTTCTTGGAACAAGGAACAGTCTTGCGTAAAACCCCTGGCCTTGTTCTTGTTGTGGAACTCTTTCTATTGCTTTCATCTGAGTCAGCAGAGTGATTTGCTTGATAGCCTCTGCCCTCTGGTTTTGTGGTAGGTTTGGCATGCCTTGTTTTCTTGGTAAGGTATGAAAATGAAACCTGTACCCTCTGTCTACAATGTCCAAAATCCATTTGTCCTTTGTCAGTCTGTGCCAATTTTCTGCAAACAGAGATAGTTTCCCGCCCAGGGGAGCTTCTATTTGTTCCCTGGTAGGCGGTAGTAGAGTAAAGTCATTGAGATTGTGGTTGTGGGGCAGGTGAAACCCCTGCGTCACTTCTTTGGCTTCCTGGCTGCCATTGTCGTCCCCTGTAAGGGCCTCTGTATTGGCCTCTTCCTCGGCCACGTCTGTTCTTACCCCTTTGAAACTTTTCTGTATTAGGAAAGGACCAGTTTTTAGAAGGCCAATTCCTACTGAATCTGGGGGGTTGAACTTGGAGGAAGTCTTTCACCGACTGAACTGATTTTGCTTTTTCTTCGATGGTCTTTAACACATCCTTAGCATTTGCAATAAAAAGCTTGTTCTTTTCCAAAGGTGCATCCAGTAGTTTTGCTTTTACATGATCTGGTACAGGTTTGATCTTTTAACCAGGCATGTCTACGAATGACTGCCCCGTCATAGCTGCCCTACATGAAGCTTCCAGTGCATCATATCCACACTGCAGGAAGTGATTGCTTACTTGCTGAGTGTTATGTACAGCTTCCTGCAAAGTCTTCCTGTCTAAAGGATCAGGAGTGGCTAAAGTTTTTTGTAAATCTTCTAAAAGGTAGTCCTGATATTGTAACATATGAAAAAGGCAATTTAAAGCTCTCATAGATAAGGTAGTGGATGTGTAAACCTTTTTACCCCATCTTTCTAATGGCCTGGCCTCCCTGTTGGGAGGGCAATGGATTTTTAGAGGTGGAGGCTGAAACTCCTTTAGGCCCCTGTGAAATAGTTTCCAAATCAGCAGAATGGGCCCTGAATAAATGGGAATGAGTTTCTGGGACCCTGTAATACCTGTCTGGCTTGGCTGGAGCAGGAGGGAGAGAATCAGGGGTAGCACTAGAGTCAGAATATAGATCATCCAGAACATCAAGTACAGGAGGAATAGCCAAGGGCCTGTGCTGAGGCTTCTTAAGGAAAGTCCTCAGGCGTTTCCTAGAATCAGAATATTCCTGACCTTACCACTTAAAATGTTCTCTCATGGTGTGCAGAACTTCCCCAAAAGAAATATCCTCAAGAGGGGAGGCCGAGGGGATGGAATCTTCTGCATCCGAGTCCTCATAGGTCTGGAAGAGCTCTTCCTGGCCAGAGTGGACGGAGCCCTCAGAGTCTTCATCAGAAGGAATAGGTTCAGAGGATTCAACCCTGGGCCTTTTATCAGGAGGAGGCTGGGATCCTCTCTCAGGATGGGCCTGTGAACCTCTAATCATGGAAATTAAATCAGCAGCCATGGACATAATTTGTGCCTCTGGAGTAGGCTGAGGAAAGGATTTAGAAGTAGTATGTTTTGTTTTGCTGGCTGCCTTAGCTCTAGTGTAGGCCTTAATAGACATGGCCATAGGAGGCCTGGCAGCTCCACGTGCAGGAGTGACCTTGTCTACAGCAATGGTCTCGGGCATTTCCTCGGTTTCAGTATCCGGAGGAAAATCGATAACAGGCGTCGGAGTGATGTCCGGAATCGGAGTCGTCGGTAATGCGGTGTCTTCGGTTCGGAGCGGTGGAGAGACAGTCTCAGGGGGAACCGGAGCACTCGCGCTTGGTTTTGGCGTGGAGTCGGTGGTAGACGCGGGCCGAGGATGTCAGTCCCGGTCTTTTCGGTTTTTGGGAGTTTGCGATGTCGGAAGATCCGACGGCATGTTGTAAGCAAATTTATCGGCAAAAAGTCTTCAGCGAACTCCGCCCGGCACCTGAGAGTGTGCTTGTTGAAGCGAGCACAGGCTACACAGGCCGAGACGTCGTGGTCTTGACCCAGGCAAGGGAGACAGTAAGAGTGGAAATCCTTATGAGGCATTTGTTTACCACAAGAAAGACAATTGTTAACTTTTTCAGTTATTTCTGACATCAGCTGAGGCAAGAAAAGGTCCCCAACGGGGTACTTAGCTTTTTTGATGAATTCGGTATCGAAAAATACAGGAGCTGACCAACCGGCACTTGCGAACTGCTTCTGCTTCAGGCACCGCGCGGCAAGAAAGACTGAAGAAGATGGCGTAGGCTGATGCTTATATACTCCAGCCGCTCTGACGTCTGAGAGAAATGCGACATCAGCCGACATCGGACCCAGACTTTGGAATCCGGCCAACCGAGGGCTGCCTGAGGCAGGACAACCCACATGTTATGACTGCAGTTGCATTCTTGAAGGACATCAGCATAAGCATGAATTTTGACAGTTGTGTAGCTTTGTATAATTTGTGGTGGAATGACAGTTATTCTAGGACCAATGTCACATTAGCCTTTCTGGGCAAAATTCCCTGGACTGGCAGCAGCCGAACATTTTCTGTTTTGCTAGCCTTCTTAATGTTTAGCATAGCCCTGGAAATGTCTGCCTTCCTGGGACTAATTAGATCATCCAGGCTGTCAGCCTTGATGTAGCCAAGACTGGAGTATAGCAGGGATCCCTTGTTCTCTGCTAAATGGTCCAATTACTGAGGGAGCACCAGATGTTTTCTTCTTGCCAAGCTGTAGAGGAGAGTGAACCAGTACAGTCTTGGAGGGATTAAGATAATAGAAATAAAGTGCAAGAAACAGATCTACCCATCCCTACAGAGAATGAATTAATCTTCCAGTCTGTTAGAATTGCAAGTATTGAGAACAGTCACAGCTACCTGTTCAGGTGCAAGGCAAAAAGGTCCATTTTCAACATATCCCCACCTGCTGATAAGATCCAAGAAGGTTGCCAAACCCAACGTCCATTTTTTGGGATATGCACATGTTCTGCTCAGTGTCTGCTAACAGTCCATCGTGAAGGGTTATAATTGGCTTTCACAGATATTCCTCTCTACATGTCAGTCTCCAGGACCTGCATGACTAATCTGCTGTACCTGGGAGTGAGTCCTCATCCAGGCAGAGTCATGGCATGCCCCTTGCCAGACCTGGTGGGCTTTTGTCTAAGGTTAGAAGGCCAAGTCTTGAATGGGACACTCCTGCTATATTCCATCTAAGAACATATTTGAAAACCCTGCCTAACAGATTGGGTGGCCTGAACCCTCTTTTGCAGCTTCTGCACATCTCTTCTGTGTGTGTGTGTGGGGGGGGGGCGGCACTGTGGATCTCAGACTTCATTATCTAGTTGGAATGGGGACTGAAGAAAATGGCGTCGGCTGCCTCTTTTATACCCCTGCCGCACTGACGTCAGGGAAGAAGCGACGACAACCAACGCCGGACCTAGACTTTGGAATTCGGCCGACCGAGGACCCGCCTGATGGCAGGATAGCCCATCTGTAATGACTGCAGCTGTATGCACGATGAACATCTTGTTTCAAATCTTTCAAGTACCTATACCTTGGTCCCTCCATCTGACTGGCAGCTAAAAAGTACAGTTTTGTACCTACCATAAATGTAGATGTCCGAACTGGATAGCATCTGCAGTCATAACAAATGGGTTGTCCTGTCGTCAGGCAGCCCTTCGGTCGGCCGGATTCCAAAGTCTGGGTCTGGCTTCGGCTGATGTCGCACTTCACCCGGCGTCATCTCTGCTGGTCTTCGGGTATAAAGGCATCAGCCGACGCCATTTTCCTCAGTGTTTCTTGCCCCAGATGCCAGTTGCCCTCTTGGAAGGCTAAATTTTGGATAAATGCCAATGTTTCCAAACAAGGTAGAAGGCAAACACAAAAAATAAACATGTATGTACATATATACAAATACACCATAAGAGACTCCCCCCCCCAGCTAGCTATTAGGAGGGTAAATACCCTAGGAGTACCACAGAGGGGAAGGAGGGTGGGTAATCCTGACTGCAGATGCTATCCAGTTCGGACATCTACATTTATGGTAGGTACAAAACTGTACTATGTCCTTCATGGATGCATCTGCAGTCATAACAAATGGGTAGAATACCATAGCCAAACTAGGGGTGGAGGAAGAAAATTATGGTGTAGTTAGGATCCCTTGCAGTACAGCAGTGGCAAACCCTGCTCGGGATCTAGAGTATAGAGGTAAATTATAATGCTTGGCAAATGTATGCACGGAGGTCCAAGTAGCCTCAATAATGTCCTTGGTTGCCACTCCTCGTAAGAAAGCTGTGGTAGTGGCTGTAGCCCTTGTAGAATGAGGTCTTATGTTCTGTGGAATTGGTTTTCCATGGTAGGAGTAACAGAATCTTATGCAATTTCCTATCCATTTGGAGATTGTCTGTTTGGAAATTGCTTTTCCTTCCCTTCCTGTTGCATAGGCTACTAAAAGCTGGTCAGTTTTTCTGTTACTTTTGGTTCTGTCCAGGTAGTAGCGTAACTGCCTATGTACATCCAAGGTATGCAGCAGTCTTTCCCCTGTTCTGTGGATTGGGAAAGAAGGTAGGTAGGTGGATTGCCTGGTTTAAATACACTCTGGATACCACCTTAGGCATAAATGTAGGATTAGTTCTCATGGACACCCTATCTTGATGGAAGATTAGGAAGGGTTGCACTGCCATTAAGGCCTGTAGTTCCAAACCCTCCTTGCTGAGGTAATTGCCAGTAGGAAAGCAGTTTTCCATGACAGGTGTTGCAGATCTGCTGTTGCTGCTGGTTCAAACGGAGGGAGTGTCAACTTTTCTAGCACAAAGTTCAAGTCCCATGCTGGTAATGGTGGTTTCCTAGGAGGTTTTACATTCTTGATCCCTCTGAGGAACTGCCTGAGTAGAGGATCTTGAAAAGACAGGTGGATCAAGCTGTATTCTGCTGAAATAGCTGATGCATGTATCTTGATGGAGGAATAGGACAGGCCTGTATGTAGAAGCTCTGCCAAGTACTCCAGAATGTTAGCAATATCTATGTTCGACACATCTTTTCCTCTTTCAGTACTCCAAATGACAAACCTTTTCCATTTTCCTGCATAGTTCCTTCTTGTTGAAGGTCTGCGGGCTTCAAGGATAATGTCTTTAACCCTTTGGGATAGGTCTGGGTTAGTTGCTGCTATGTGATGTTCCAGGCAGTCAGTTGCAAGGTTTTTAGGTTTGGATGCATGATGTTGTAGTTGTTCTGAGTTAACATCAAAGGCATCAGGGGTATTGACCACATTCTCTCCCAAGACATGCTCCTCAGCAATGGGTACCAGTGTTGTCTTGGCCAATTCGGAGCTATCAGGATTATCCTTGGACGCTCCTCTGATTTTCAGTAGTACCTTGTGCATCAAGGGAAGAGGTGGAAATGCATATGCTGTCAGGCCTTTCCAGCTGAAGGATAGAGAGTCCACCTTCCATGCAAGTGGGTGGAATGTCCTTGTGCAGAATTTTTTGAGCTGGTGATTGAGTGGGGATGCGAATAGATCTATTTGTGGCATTCCCCATTTCTTTGTGATGGCCTTGAAGATGTCCGGGTGTAGCATCCATTCGTGAGCATCCGAGGTGGTTCTGCTTAACATGTCTGCTAGGGTGTTCTCTTTTCCCGGCACAAATATTGCCTGTAACTGGATGTTGTAGCTGAGAGCCAGATTCCAAAGATCCAAAGTCATTCTGCATAGGGGTATGAATGAGTGCCTCCCTGTTTGTTGATGTACCACATGACTGTGGTGTTGTCTGTCCTTATCATCAAATGGCCTTCTTTGAGGAATGGTCTGAATTTTTGGATTGCCAGTTTTACTGCCAGCATTTCTTTTTGGTTTATGTGCAGGTGCAGCTGGTCTTGAGTCCACAATCCTTGTATGCATTTGTCCAGCATGTGCCCCATCCTAGGTCTGAGGCGTCCGTTGTGATGGTTTGGCTTGCTCGAAGTTGTGGAAGGGTAAGCCTGGGTTTGACTGGCATGCTTGAGCCCACCATAGGAACTCCTGTTTTAGGCATGGGATTAGTGGGATTTCTGTTTCTAAGCTGTGCCTGTGCTGAGACCATAAATTCTTTAGGTACCACTGTAGCTTTCTCATATGTAGTCTGGCATGTGGGACCAAGATTATGCATGATGCCATGAAGCCCAAGGCCTGCAGAACTTTTCTTGCTGTTAGTTTGTTCTGCTTTGTTAATGCCAAGAAGTAAAGAGGGAGTTCTTTTTGTTTTTCTGCAGTTAGGAATGCCATTTGTTTTACTGTGTCCAATTCCGCCCAAGAATGTTCTTGTTTGGGATGGTATCAGCCTTGACTTTTGTAAATTGACTGTGTATCCCAGGGCTTGTAGCAAGTGAATGACCCTTTGTAAATTTGCTGTCAGCTTGCTTTTGTTGTCCGCTTGTAACAGGCAGTCGTCCAGGTATGGATAAATTTGGATTCCCTGTAGTCTGCAGTGAGCGATTACTGATGCCAGGCATTTTGTGAATACTCTGGGCGCAGTAGATAAGCCAAAGGGCAATGCTAAGAATTGATAATGCTCTGATCCTGCAAGAAATCTGAGGTATCTTCTGCAATTTGGTCGAATGGGGACGTGCAGGTATGCCTCCTTGAGATCTAGAGTTACCAGCCAACACTCCTTGCCCAGCATGGGAAGAAGTTGCTGTAGGGTCAGCATTTTGAATTTTGGGACAATGATGTATGTGTTTAAGACGGACAGGTCGAGAATAGGTCTCCAACTTTTCTCTTTTCTTGGTACTAGGAAGAGTCTGGAGTAGAATCCTTTGCCCTGTTCTGTTATTGGTACTCTTTCCACAGCTCTCATCCTTGTTAATTTCGCTATCTGCTGTAGAGCTTCTATTTTTGATTTGGAGGTAGGTTTGGCATTCCTCTTTTACTGGTAAGGTGTGGAAGTGGAACCGTAGCCTTGGTCTATGGTTTGCAAAATCCACTTGTCTTTTGATATAGTGCCAATTTTTGAAAATAAGGCTAACTTTCCGCCTAAAGGTGCTGCTATTTGCTCCCTGGTAGGCGGTGTCAGAGCCAAGTCACTGTGATTGTCCTGTTGCAGTGGCAGTGGTTGTGTCTGTGCCTCGGTTATTGCCTTGCCACTTTCGTCCTCTGTAGGCACCTCCTCTGGATTGATTTCTGCCTGTAGAGGGCCTATTCCTGCCCCTTTGGGATTTTGTGGAGTCTGGAAAGGACCAATTTTTGGCAGGCCAGTTCCTGCTAAACCTTGGGGGCTGAACCTGTAAGAAATCTTTAACTGTTTGTACAGATTTTGCCTTTTCTTCCATTTTCTTCACTACTTGCTGGGCAGGTGTACCAAATAGACTGGTCTTATCCATAGGAGCATCTAACAGCTTTGCTTTAACATGATCCGGTAAGACCTGTTCTTTCAACCATGCATGCCTTCTTATCACTGTGCCAGTCATGGCTGATCTAAATGAAGCCTCCAGTGCATCATAGCCACATTTTAAGGAATGGTTACTAACCTGTTGGATGTTATTCACCATTTCTAATACATATTTCTTATCTAAGGATTCATCAGAGGACAGTTTTTAGTTAACTGATCAAGCATAAACTCTTGGTATTGGATCATATGAAACTGACAGTTTAAAGCTCTAGCTGAGAGAGTAGCAGAGGTGCAAACTTTTCTCCTCCATCTCTAAGGACCTGGATTCCCTTTCAGAAGGAATAGGGTTTTTGCTGTGGTCGAGGCTACTGCCTTAGGCCCCTGGGATATAGTTTCGGATCTGCAAGTGGGGCCTTGTATAGGTGGTGATGAGTGTCTGGCACCCTGTAAAATCTATCTGGTTTGGCAGGGGCTGGAGGTAAAGAATCAGGAGCAGTGCAAACATCATTAAATGCATCGTCCACAACAGGCAGTACAGGAGGTATAGCTAAGGGCCTATGTTGTGGTAAGTGCAGAAAAGTCCTAAGCCTTTTTCTTGAATCTGAGTAATCTTGTCCCTGCCATTGGAAATGTTCTCTCATGGCATGTAAGGTTTCCCCAAAGGAAAATTCCTCTGGTGGAGAGGCAGCTGAAATGGATTCTTCAGCATCGGAATCTTCATAAGTAGAAAAAGGAGCCTCTGGCTGGTCTGTAATGTCTGAGTCATCCGCAGAATCATCAGAGGACACTGGCTCGGGGGGCTCTGCTCTAGGTCTCTTTTCTGGGGGCTGACAGGCCCCGTCTGGGTGAGATTGGGATCCCCTAATTAAGGATATTAAATCTTCTGCCAGAGTAAGCATTTGTGAACTTGAAGTGGGCCTGTGTGAGGGGGGCTTAACAGGCACTGATTTAACAGATTTGGCTGCTTTAGCCCTGGCAAAGGCCTTAATAGACATGGCTGCAGGAGGCCTAGCAGCACCACGTGCTGGGGTAGAGACATCCAAAGGGATGGTGTCTGATAAATCACTAGGAACCACAGTTGTAGGTAAAATTTCTGAGGCCGATTCAACTAAGGTAGCAGGAGCCTCAGTAGTAGTCATGGATTCGGCTGAAGATTGACCGGTTTTCTCGGTTTCGCCGAAACAGAGACACTCGCTTGCTTAACCGTGGTTTCGCCGAAACCGCGGACCGCGAGTGTCGGTCTTTTTCTTTGCGTTTTTTTAACAATTTGGGTAGTCTGAGGATCCGACGGCATAATGTACGCAAAATCTGAGCCGAAAAACTGTTCAGCAAACTCAGACCGTCGCCTAAGCGTTAGTCGGTTGAAGGAAGCACAGGCCGAACAGGCTGCTACGTCGTGGTCTGGGCCTAAGCAAGGCAGACAGTAAGAGTGGAAATCTTTATGAGGTATTTGTTTCCCACAAGTTAAACAGTTATTGACTTTTTCTGACATCGGCTGAGGCAAGAAAGAGTCCCCAACGGGTACTTAGCTTTTAGAAGTCTTCAAGTAGTATTCGTAGTAGTAATCTCTGGATCTGACCGACCGCACTTGCGAACAGCTTCTGCTTCGGCCACGCGCAAGAAAGACTGAGGAAAATGGCGTCGGCTGATGCCTTTATACCCGAAGACCAGCAGAGATGACGTTGGGTGAAGTGCGACATCAGCCGAAGCCGGACCCAGACTTTGGAATCCGGCCGACCGAAGGGCTGCCTGACGACAGGACAACCCATTTGTTATGACTGCAGATGCATCCATGAAGGACATCCAAAGAAAGCAAGGAGAAGCAGCTGTGAACCAACCCCCCCCCAAAAAAAAAAATATTTAAGGCTTTGCTCTCCTTTTCATTCAAGAAATGATTCCTGGTAGGAGCAGAGACGGACTACTCCCCTGCTATGATTCAGGGGCCTCATATGGATCAGCTAATGCATTTCTGTACAATCACTTATGGGAATTCTTAACCTATACAATTGGTCAGGCTTCTTGAAGGGAGGGAGAAGAGAAATCGGGCAGCACCGATATACTTGGGAAAAGATCTGAAGAAAAGTTTAGGACGTCCACTAAGCTGAAACAAAATAAAGATATTTAAATGTGGACATCTTTAACCAGTATCGGTTTTCCACACAGTGAACAAACGTAATTTGTCTTAATTGTTCTCTGAGACAGGCACAGTTGCAGAATGAAGCATGAACCAAGAAAAGAAATAAATTCTCTATTAAATAATTATCTGTCCCCCAATGAAGGTTGATAGACTACCTGCACTGCATAGATAAATACTACCAATGCAAATTGTACAGCAAGAAAGATCTGAAGATGGTGCTGGCCAATGTACCTATGCCAGAAAGAGGGCATCGGCTGGGGCTTGGGTGAGTGCAGCTCTGGAAAGCTGGCCAGCTGCATACCTGTAGGCAGGATATCTCAAGAGGTGAGGACTGCAGTAGTGACCACTATGATGAACATGACAGACTGACTGAATGCTAAGAGGGGTCTCCCCATTCAAGCGGTGGTGACTCAGGAGAATGTTGGTTCAAAGGGGATGCATACAAAAGCTCCAGAAATTAGACAGGACAACCACTTTGCACCTTAGCCAATGGATGGAGAATTATACTGCACAGTGATTCCTGCAAAGAACATTGTTCATTTACTTATTGATTAAAAATGGTAATTTTACACAACTGAATTTGGTAAATGACAATACACCAAGACTAGCAATTTTCCTTGTCTAATGCGGCTTAAAAATAATTAAAAAAAAATACAATTCATACCTGCCATTTCTATTCCCTCCAAATGCAATCTGTGCATTTCTGGCTAAATGATCATACCCTGTAGAAAAAAAAATCTCTTAGATAACTAAAAATAAGAAAGTACTCAAGCATTTAAACCATTCTACTAATGTAGATGCATTCCCCCAAAACTGTTGTCCACCAGTTAAAACAGGTTACAACCCAATCACACCCATGGAGGAGACATGACCAATAGCTAGCATGCAGACCAACACTCACTGGATAAAACCTGATCACAGCAAATAAAAATACAGTGCCGAAGTTTAGTCTGGAAAAAGTTACATGAAGTACGATTAGTACATCTTAGTAGTTTGGAAGTTTGCCACCATTTGTACACATTGACATTTGTTAACTGGGTTGGTCCAACTGAGCCAGAAGCCCATTTTCAGTGGAGACCAGAGAAGAAAAGCTCCAGTGTATATACAAATAGCAATGAACATACATTTTGAGATTTGATGCAAAACAATCAGCTTACAACTAAGTTGAACTCAAAGAAAAAAGAAAAAGGTACAGTTTTGTACCTACCATAAATGTAGATGTTAGAGTGCTTACACTGCTGCAGTCATCACACTTGAGTTATCCTGCCATCAGGCGGTCCCCGCAGTCGGCCAGAGCTCCAAAGTCTTGGTCTGGTGTCGGTTGCTGTCGCTTCTTCCCTGACGTCAGTGCACCAGGGGTATACAAGAGGCATTCAACGCCATTTTCTTCAGTTTTTCTTGCCCCAGATGTCAGGTGCCCCCAAGTGGGTAGACAATAAATATTGCTAATGAAACATGTAAAAGGAATAAACGGAATACCTTCAGTTACAAGCAAATACACCACAAAGGTTGTACAGGATAGAAAAGGTATAGAAAAGTTCAGCTAGGTCAGAGGGGATGGAGGGAGGGTAACCTGGACTGCAGCAGTGTGAACACTCTAACATCTACATTTATGGTAGGTACAAAACTATACTATGTTCATCATGTTACACTGCTGCAGTCATCATACTTGGGTTGAATCCCAAAGCTAAGGATGGGGGGTGGAACTAAACAGGGTTCGGAGAGGCTAGTAGGCCCTGCAGAACTGCAGTGGCAAAGCCAGCTCTGGTTTTAGAGTATAGAGGTAAGTGATGGTGCTTGGTGAAGGTGTGCACTGAACTCCAAGTTGCAGCCTCTAAAATATCCTTGGTTGGTACCCCTCTGAGAAAGGCTGTTGCTGTAGCCCTGGTGGAATGGGGCCTAATGTTACCAGGTACAGGTTTCCCATGGTGTGTGTAGCAGAAACGGATACAATGTCCTATCCATTTTGAAATGGTCTGTTTTGAGATGGCCTTTTCTTGTGATCCTGCAGCACAGGATACAAAGAGCTGATCAGATTTTCTGAAAGCCTTAGTTTTATCCAAGTAGTAACGTAATTGCCTGTGAATGTCCGAGTGTAGGAGCCTTTCCACTTTGTTCTGGGGGTTTGGATAAAAGGTGGGCAAATAAATGGTTTGGTTTAAGGCCACACTGGACACCACCTTTGGCATAAAGGAAGAGTTAGTTCGTAAAGCGACTCTGTCTTGATGAAAAATGAAAGGCTCCACTGCCATTAGGGCCTGTAGCTCTGAGACTCTTCGTGCTGAAGTTATTGCTAGCAGCAGGGCAGTCTTCCATGATAGAAACTGTAGATCAGCTGTAAAAGCTGGTTCAAAGGGCGGTAGTGTAAGTTTTTCCAAAACAAAATTGAGATCCCAAGTTGGTGCTGGTGCTCTCCACGGAGGTCTTATGTTCTTAGCTCCTCTGAGGAAATGTCTTGGTAATGGATGTGAAAATATAGGAGGATCCGTGTTGTATTGAGCTGAAATAGCTGAGGTGTGGATCTTAATAGATTAAAAAGAACATCCTTTGTGCAACATCTCAGTTAAATATTGAAGAATCTGAGGAATATTTGGGACAAGGGGATTTTGTGCAGAATCTTTTCCATTTGTCTGAATAGGCTTTCCTGGTGCTGGGCCTCCTGGCCTCCAGAATGACATCCATGACAGCTTTAGAGAGAAGTGTTGACTGGTTGTTTAGGTAATTTGCCATGCAGCCAGATTTAAAGTCTTGAGCTGGCTGTGTAGAATCTGATTGTCTTGCTGAGTGAGCAGGTGATGAATTAGAGGTAAAATCCATGGTGGGCCTTGAGCCATGTTCCTTAGTATTGGATACCAGTGTTGGTGTGGCCAGTCTGGAGCAATGAGTATCATTTGTGGCCTCTCTAATCTGGCTTTCAGCAGCATCTTTGCCAGAAGAGGCAGTGGAGGAAAGGCATACACTGTCAATGTTTTCCAACTGAATGAGAGGGCGTCCACTTTCCAAGCTAGTGAGTGGTATGTCCTTGTGCAGAATTTCCATAGTTGGTAGTTTTGGGGGGAATCAAACAGATCTATGTCTGGGCTCCTCCATTTTTGAGTTATCATTGCGAATACTTGTGGATCTAGTTTCCACTTGGGAGGATCTATGATGTTTCTGCTTATATCGTCTGCCAATGTGTTTTTCTTTCCTGGCAGGAATTGTGCTTGTAGTTGAACTTGGTAGGTCACTGCTGTGTTCCACAAGGTCATTGCTTGCCTGCATAGGGGGTAGGAATGTGTGCCCCCTTGCTTGTTTATGAACAACATCACTGTGGTGTTGTCCGTCTTTATTAGGAGTTGTCCTGGATGTAGGAGGTCCTTGAAATCTGTTAGGGCATTTTGTACAACTAGCATCTCTTTTTGATTGATATGTAGATGCCTTTGATCTGCAGACCATTTGCCCTGAATACATTGTCCTGCCTTGTGTGCTCCCAAGGCATAATCCGATGCATCTGTTGTTATAGTTTGCCTGGCTGGGGGTAAGGCAAAAGGCTAACCCTTGTTGAGGTGACATGCCTAAGCCCACCATAGAAACTCCTGTTGAAGGCAGGGAATGAGTGGAATCATCGTTTCCAAGCTGTGGCTGTGTTGAGACCTTACACTTTTCAGGTACCATTGTAATTTCCTCATATGCAGTTTTGCAAATGGTATTAGTAGTATGCAAGATGCCATGAATCCCAAGGCCTGTAGAATTTTTCTTGCAGAGAGTTGGGTCTTTGTTGCCATCATTTTGAAGTATTGAGTCAGTTGTCCTTGCTTGTCTGGCATGAGAAGTCATCTGGGCCGTTGTATTTAAGCTGGCACCCAGGAATATTATGTCTTGTGAGGGCACTAGTTTTGATTTCTTTTCGTTTATTGTGTACCCTAGGCAACTTAATAGGTTTTTGACAAATGCCAGATGCTTTAAAAGAATGCCCTTGTTTTCTGCTTGAATAAGGCAGTCGTCCAGGTATGGATAAATCTGAATTCCTCTGTCTGCAGTATGCAATTACTGGTGCCAGGCATTTTGTGAAGACCCTGGGCGCAGTAGATAAGCCAAAGGGCAGTGCAGAGAATTGGTAATAGGTTGAACCTGCTATAAATCGGAGATATCTTCTGCAATTTTGTCTGATAGGGACATGCAGGTATGCCCCTCCTTGAGGTCAAACGTTACTAGCCAAGCCTTCTTGCCCAGCATGGGAAGAAGCTGCTGTAGTGTTAGCATCTTGAATTTGGGTACTTCCAAATGTGTTTAGAATTGAGAGGTCCAGAATGGGTCTCCAGGCTTTGTCCTTTTGGAGAACTAGAAAGAGTCTTGAGTAAAATCCTTGTCCTTGCTCCTGTGTTGGGACTTTTTGAATGGCTCTCATGTCAAGGAAAGCTGAAATTTGCTTTTGAGCCTCTGCTCATTGATATGGTGGCAGGTTTGGCATTCCTTTTATCCTTGGTAAAGTGTGAAAGTGGAATCTGTATCCTTGACATACAATATTTAGGACCCATTTGTCTTTTGTGATGCTGTGCCAGTTGTCTGCTAAAAGTGCTAGTTTTCCTCCCAAGGAAGCTGCCAAGAGGGATTTGCTTGGCAGTCTGAGGGTAAGTCATTGTGTTTGTCTTCTGATAGTTTGAGACCTGTCTTCTCCTCCTTTTTGGGTTGTGGCACCCCATTGTCGAGGCTGGTAAGAGCCTTGTGACAGACCTCTGCCCCTTGGGCGTCTATTTGCCCCTCTGTGGTCTGGCAGAACCTGGAAAGGACCAGTGTTTGGTTGGCTAACTTCTGCTGAAACGAAGGGGTTGAACCTGTAAAAAAAATCCATGACCATCTGCATAGATTTTGCCTTATCCTCCATTTTCTTTAAAACCTCTTCTGCTTTTACACCAAATATAACATCCTGCTGTAAAGGTGCATCCAATAACTTTGCTTTAACATGATCAGGTAAAATTTGTTCTTTTAACCAAGCATGCCCAATTATGACAGACCCTGTCACTGCTGCTCTACAAGAAGCTTCCAATAAATTAAATCCACATTGCAAAGTATGTTTTCCCACTTGTTCAGCTGCATGCAACAAATCTTGCATTTCCTTGTAATCAGGTTGTTCTGTATGTGTGAAATTTTTTTGTTTTAATTGAGACATCAAATATTGTTGATATTTCAACATGTGAAATTGGCAATTTAAGGCCCTCATAGCTAGAGTAGCTGAGGTATATACTTTCTTTCCCCAGCTGTCTAGTGCTCTAGAATCCCTTTCAGAGGGTACAGGATTTTTAGCAATAGAAGCCTTAACCTCTTTGGGACCCTGGGAAATGGTTTCTGGGTCAGCAATAGGGCTTTTATATAGGAATTTGTGTGAGTCAGGGACTCTGTAGTATCTGTCTGGTTTGGCTGGTGCAGGAGGTAGTGAATCTGGGTTAAGGCTAGATTCTGAATAAACATCATCCACAATGTCTAACACGGGTGGAATAGCAAGTGCTCTGGGCTGGGGTAGTAAAAGGAACTCAGAGCCTTTTCTTAGAATCAGAGTAATCCTGGCCTTCCCAGTGGAAATGTTCCCTCATGGTATGTAAAGTTTCCCCAAGAGTAGTCTTCTAGGGGGGATGCTGAAGGGACAGACTCTTCAGCATCAGAGTCTTCATAAGGGGGAAAAGAATATTCCTATTCCTCAGAAGAATCTGAAGAAATGGAAACCTGGTCAGAGAAAGCGTAGTCCTCCTCCTGTCTTGGCCTTTTATCAGGAGGGGGATGGGAACCCCTGATAAGGGTAATTAAATCTTCAGCCATCTTAAGCATCTGTTTCTTAGGCATGGGGCCTTGTACTGGGGACTGCTGTGCAGTCTTCTTTGTTTTTAAAGGGGTTTTCAGCTTTGCATAAGATTTAATAGTGAGTGTAGTCTGTCTGAAGACACCTTCTGCAATTGAAGGCGTTTCAACTGCACCGGAATCTCCTTCAGCCATGGAGTCAGAAGGGCCTGAAGGAAAAGGTTGTGGAGGCCTAGCAATCTCCGCTTGGGAATCAGATGCCGCCTGGGGTTCTAAATCAGTAGTCGTCAGGGGCTGCGTAGGTGCCTCACTGAAAACCCAGAGAACCGGCGACTGGCCTAGCAGAGGCCTCGGAGTCTGGTTTGGGTCTCGGCTGCCTGTCTTTATCTTTGTGTTTTTTATGCATTCCGGTCATTGGTTGTTCTGACGGCATGGTATAATTAAATTTACTACCAAAATAATGTCGGGCAAAATCAAACTGACGTTTAATAGTACGTTTGTTAAACCTAGCACAAAACCGACAACCTGTGATGTCTTGGTCTGGGCCTAGGCAAGGAATGCAATAAGAAAGTCCTTATGAGGTATTTGCTTCCCACAAGAAATGCAATTGTTTCTGACATCGGACTGAGGCAAGAAAAGGTTCCCCAATGGGGTACTTAGTTTTACTGAAGACTTCGGTCTGAAATTCGATTTGAAAATCTCAGGAGTCGGCTGACCGGCAATTGCGAACTGCTTCTGCTTGGAGCACCATGCAGCAAGAAAGACTGAAGAAAATGGAGTCAGATGCCTCTTATATACCCCTGGCGCACTGACGTCAGGGAAGAAGCGACAGCAACAGACGCCGGACCAAGACTTTGAAACTCTGGCCGACTGCAGGACAGCCTGATGGCAGGATAACCCAAGTGTGATGACTGCAGCAGTGTAACATGATGATCATCTGATAGTACATACAGCAGAGAGAAGCAGTTATGGAGGGAGACAGGATCTTGTTCAAGGTAGGTGCAAAAGACCTGAACTTTGGCCGGCTAAGATCTAGCTGTATTCAACTGGGCGCATAAGAGAATTTAAGTACCATTTATCTGCACTTTTTTCAAACACAGCACTTTGATTTATTTGTGTTGCATTGAACATTAACTAAACTAGAAGTTTTGACTGTTTTTTTCAGTTAGTGTTTGTTAGATTTTATTGCCTGTTACAATCCTGCATAGACAGTAATTGCAGTAGGGGGTAGTCTCATTCATTGACACCCTATTAATGCCTATTTAAGTGGTACATTTTGGAATATTTTTTGCTTAAAACCTGAGCTTTGGCCGGCTAAAATCTAGCTATATTCAACTGGGCGTATAAGAGAATTTAAGTATCTTTTATCTTCACTTTTTTCAAATACAGCATTTTAATTGATTTATTTGTGCTGCATTAAATATTAACTGAATTGGAAGTTTTGACTCTGTTTTTTCATTTAGTTCCCCACCCACTCTCCCTGGTTTTGCTTTGGTGTTAATCTTAGTGGCCTTGAAACTGCCCGCCCCTCTTGTAAATTTGTGTTTGGATACTCCTTATGGGCCCATCTCATTTGCTCACTCAACTGAGTGCAGTGAGATCATATTCTGATTTCAGGCACTCCTAGTGTGTATGAAGAGAGCATCTGGGAAAGAAAAAACATTTTTTTAAGCTTGTTTCCTGCCTTTCCTGTAAGTGGTCTTGATTGTTTTAGGTTTCTGCGCCCCCAAGCCTTTCTGTGTTGGAGGGAAGCCATATAGCTTAATTTTGTTTCTTAGAACTAGACAGTTTTCTAGTTTCAGCACTCAAGTCTTTGAACTCAGCACTTGTTCAGAACTCATAAGCACTAAATACACTGCAAATTACTACAGCACTCAACTTTCCTCACTTGTCTAGAGGAAAGCAGTTTTTAGTACTCAATAAATAAGCAACTATCCAGGCATGTCTAAGGGTCAGCTCCCGGTGATTTCTCCCGTCTACCTGATGACTCTGGGCATCTTGGGGTAATGCAGCAATTGCCTCGTGTACAAAGACAACCCTCTCCTCCTACCATCCAACACTACCTGTGTAAGATGCACTTGTATAGCCAAACTGGAAGCAAAGCTCTCTTCACCCAAGACTGGACTGCACCACACCACACTCATCACATAGGCCCTCAAAACCTACGTCACCAAAACACACACACAGAAACACAAAACACACCTACATTTGCGGAGGCTCTCAATAAAAGCCTACCCAAACATTGGGGACCTCCAAAGCAGAAATGCAAGCAAACTCCACCCCCCCAACACAACCCAAATGAGACACAGCCCACAAACTCAGTGTGCCAGTCAACCACAGCCCATAAGGAATAACAACGTACCCAACACTCTAGTCATAGGTGACTATAGTCAGGCACACTGATGTTCCACTCACCAGGCTAAACAAGGAGAAAGTTACTGTCAGCTGCCTGTCAGGTGTGAGGATCCGCCACATAACACACGCTCTCAGTGCACTCCACAAGTACAAATATGACACTGTCATTGTCCATGTTGGTGTGAATGACCTGAGACGTACTTCCCTGGACTACATGAAGAGAGACATGGAGGAGCTTTCTGATCCTGTAGCTCAGGCAGGTATGACCTTAGCCCCGAGTAGCATCCTGCCATCACCCAGAATGATACCACAGTACAAGGACAAAATGACTAACAATTGGCTAAGCTTCTGGTGTCATTTTAAGGGGATCCAGTATTTGTCTGCCTTAGGATGACATGATCGACAGACCATGATGCTTTGCCAGAGATGGCCTGCACCTGTCGCCCTTGGGATTCCGGATACTGGCAAAGGCTCTTGCCACCCCTATAGTGCCTTTTTTAGGCAAGGTTCAAATGACAAATTCACCACCGTAAATGGTACAAGCAAGCAAAATCTGAGGGTAATGCTACTCAATGCTAGAAGTCTAAACCTCAAAATGCACTCTCTCGAGGCACTCCTTAAAATGAAGAACTTCAACATCTGTGCAGTGACAGAGACCTGGTTCAAAGCTCCAGAGAGCACCCCTGTGTTACCAGGCTACAATTCATACCACAACATTCGGCCACCTAACCCGGAATGAAGCACTAAAGATGGAGGCGTGCCCATATTCATTAAGGATATTCACACCTCCAGGCTAGCTGTACAGCATAATACATCCGGGATTATCCAAGTGCAACTAACTCTGGGCAAGACTGCAATCCAAATTGTAGCTTGCTACAGACCCCCCACCATGCCCCAAGATTCCGACTCCTCATTTCTTGATGCACTGGAAAGTATTAGGGTACAACCCAACACCCTAATGAGCGATTTCAACTACTCATGTACAAACTCTTTTGCTCAACGTTTTCTGGAATTCATAAATTCCAATGCCTTGGATCAACTTATTCACACCCCCACCAGGGGCAGCAATATCCTACACTTGGTCATTACCAACATGGGCAACCGGTGTTCTACACCAGAGGTCAATTCCTCGTTGGTCAGATCCGACCCCAAGCTAATCACCCTAGGCATCCACATCCCGCCCCCACCTCCAATTAGGGAAATCACCGTAAAAAACTTCTCCAAAGCCAACTTCACACGTCTTTAAGACAGAAGTGGAAAACTTCATGACACCTATGCAGACGGACAATAGAGATACGACTGCTGAATCATACATAAATGCACTTTAGAAGCACTTACACGAGTGCATGTATCATGCTATCTCTAATGGAACCAAGATACTATCCTCCAAAAAAAGGAAGCCAATCTGGTGGTCCTCTACCATAAACAAACTACAACAGAAGAAAGAAACTGTTGCAAAAAAAAAAAAAAAAAAAAAAGAGTAAAATCCCATGACTGGAGGAACTCACTGGTCAACCTCAGTAAGAAGCTGAGATCCCTCATAAAATCCTCCAAAGCTAGTTGCAAAAACAAAATTGCCACTGACTCTAAAGACAACCACAAAGCATTCTATAGCTATGTCAAGAATCTCAATGGCAACACTCATATCTGCTCTGAGTTACAGCACAATGGCACTAAATATACAGAACCAACTGTATTGCCAACATCCTGGCAGATAGGTTCAATGCTAACTTTACCCCCCTCTCACCCCCTAGAGGGCCCATCTCTATACTGGAAGAATGCAAAGTTCCTGTAATCACGACTGCACAGATAAAAAACACACTCTCCAAAGCCAAGAACACAGCATCCATGGGACCTGACAATATCCCAGGCTGCGTTCTACACAAACTACAGAATGAACTGGCACCCTACCTAAGTACCATGTTCGATCATAGCCTCACCTCAGGCTTTGTGCCCACTGAATGGCGCACTGCGACGGTTATCCCACTCCACAAAGGGGGAGCCACGACGGACCCCGGGAACTACCGCCCCATTAGCCTGACGAGCCTGGTCTGCAAGGCCATGGAACATATCATGGAACTCAGACAGACATTGGTAATCGCCAAACTCTGGACCCTACTCAGTTTGGGTTTGTAAAAGGCAGATCATGTCTCCTAAACCTGACTGACTTCTTTGAAGCAGTCACCAAAACCATAGATGAGGGTAAGGTGGTTCACACAGCTCATCTAGATCTCGCCAAGGCTTTCAACACCATCCCTCACTATGGAATTATAGATAAGCTCACTAAACTAGGTATAAATCCCTATGTCACAAGGTGGGTTGCCAACTAGCTCACGGACAGAACCCACACTGTGAAAGTAGCAGACTCCAAATCCGACTTCAGACCAGTGACAAGTGGAGTACCACAGGGTTCAGTCCTGGGTCCTCTCCTGTTTGGTATTTACTTCTCTGAAGTACAGGCTAACACAGAAGGTCTTTGGCTAACAAAGTGTGTAGATGACTGCAAACTAGGAGCCATAATCGAAACTCCTAACTATGTGGACATAGTACAAAAGGGCCTCACTGAGACAGATGCCTGGTGTCAAAGCCATGGCCTGAAGCTCAACGCCAAAAAGTGTATTGTCATCCCCTTTGGCAAAAACTCTGTACCCATGAACTACCACATAAGTGGTAGTCTACTTAATGCCGAAAGTGTGATGAGACCTTGGGACACAGGTGGACAGTAATCTCTCCTTTGATAATCACATCCCAACATGGTCAGGAAATCCTTCTACGTGGCTCACCTCATCACAATGTTTCTCATCCAGAAAAAAAAAAAAAGGTCATTGTTCCCCTCTACTCATCACTCAGACCCATTATAGAGTACAACGCCCCTTTTGGTATGTACCTCACAAGACAACTACAACAAATGGAAAGGCCACAGAAATACCTCAACAAAGAGGATTACCGGCCTCAAACAGATGCCCTATGCAGACCGTCTCAAAAAACTCCAGCTTTACTTCATTGCATATCGCCTACTCAGAGGCGATCTCTGCCTAACATACAAAGCTATGTCAAACCCAGAGCTGCTGGACATGCTCCAATTAAAGAAATCCCAATCCCTCCGAGCTACAAACTCTAGGGACCTAAACCTTGTCACCACAATAAACAGAACATGCTGGAGGGATAAATTCCTGTCCCACACACTTCCCATACTCTGGAATAGACTACCTATGTTCAAACAGAGCTCCTCATTAGCACTCAAGAAAAATCTTGATGATTGGATGGGAAATAGGAAATTCTACCCAGGGATCACTTCTGTGGCTCTGCTCGACAGGCGCACAGGAAAATAATTTTCTTGGGTGGCAAAAGCCAGGGTACCTTTTTGGCTAGGCTTATATAGGTCCTAGGGCTAATTGCCTAGTACCTACCTATGAACCTAAAGGAGAAAGTACATGAAGATGTTATTGAAAGCATAGTAACACTATACCACATGAGAGTTCTTGCATACACATTTGTCTTAACTGAATACTATTAATGGAATACAACTGCAAAGACAACTAGGCGCTGAAGTAGTCAATATGACTTCCAAATCCTGGAAATAGAATCATAAGAGTAAAAGCTGTAAGGGGACTGAAAGTAGTATGGAAAAGTTAATATGGGAAGGGGGAAGCTAAGTAGGGTCTTAGCAAGGGCACGGTGGTTAATGTGTGTGATGCTTCTTACACAAGGAGGTGGGGGTTGTTTCAGGCCAGGGACACTAAGTACGTATGCTCTAAATAGCTATTTAAAGTCACTGGGTCACCACTTTTTCAGCTGTGAACTAGGAATATTAGTTGTCTGACTTCAAAGTTTAAGCTTTTTCACACTTCTCCAATACCCACTTTACCCTATTCAGGGTAAAGTAGAGAAGAGCATCTCTCCCACAAAGCAACAGGCGCAAATCAGAGAATAAAACCTGGATGTATTTCCAATCCATGACATAACATGCAACAAACATTCAAGTACAATATGTGCAGTTATTAGCAATTTACATACTTGACAACTTACTTAGTATGTGGTTGGATGTGGGAGAAAACACAAGCACATAACAAAAAAGTGTACATAATATGAGCATGTAGACTCCACAGAATTCATAAGTCATGAAAGCCCAAATGTAGCCTGTTGTGGCCAGACTAATGCTTGTTGAAGACCTGCATGAATGACCAAGAAGATAAATCACAACTGACTGCAATGGATGACATTTCTGAAGCAATCATTAGCATTAGGTGATTATCCACCAGACAGCAAGAAAATGCAGCTACAAGCCACCTGTGAAACAGAAGCTGGTAACTGCAAGCCATTCCTTACCTCTAAGGGACGGGGAAAAAAAAAAAAAAACAGCTGGTCCATATTCACAGTGAAATGCTTTTAAGAGCCAACAGAAGAGCTTTCATCTCTTTCATATTGATGTGGTCTTTCTTTTGAAGAGGTGACCAAAGGCCCTGCACCTTTAAAGAGCCAAAGGATTCTCCCCATCCCACACCTGACGCATCTGTGAACAGCTTCTGAGGGTGGTATAGGGGGCTGAAAAGGGAGCCCTGGATTGAGTGTTAACTGCCGAATCCACCACTGAAATTCCAGCTTGAGGCATGGAAGAGGAGGAGCTAGAAAACTGAGAGGATAAGAATGCTGAAGCCAAACTGACTTTAGAAACCACTGAAGTTTTCTCACGTGAAGTTTGACTAGAGGAAGCATAGGAATGATGGAGACCATAAAACTCGGAGCTCTCAGATACTCCCTAGCTGTGACGGAGGCCAGACGAAGAAGGGACTGAAAGTAATAAGTCAAGGCTTTGGGAGAGGCAGGGATGTCAGCATAGAACAGTCTGGATCCTGAATCCTAGAAAGACATGATCTTGTGAAGGAGTCAGAGAAGACTTTTGTAAATTTATGGTGAACCCCAGACTATATGACAGAGAGAGAGATGACAAAATAAAGATGCTGCAAAAGAATCTCTGGAAAGGAGGGTTGAAACAGTAGATTGTCTAGGTTGGGAAAGACCTGTATATCTTATCTTAATCTGCAAAAAGCAATTACAGGAGTGAGGCATTTGGTGGCTACCCTTGGGGCAGTAGAAAGGCCAAAAGGACAAAGAGCTGAAAATACCAGAAGCAACAGAGAAACGTAAACTTCCTGAAAAGGGGATGAATAGTGATATGAAGATAAGCATCCTCGAGGTCCAGAAAAAAACAGTAAAGCCTGATGAAGCAGCAGAGGGAACAAGGTCTGAAGGAACATCCAAAAGATGGGAAACTTCAGAAAGGTGCGTAGGTGGAAGAGACCCAGAATGGGTCTCCAAGTGCATTCTTTCCTGGCGACCAAAAACACTCGAATAAAATCCTTTCCCTCTGAGAAAAGTACAGTTTTGTACCTACCATAAATGTAGATGTTCGAGTGTATATACTGCTGCAGTCATCACACTTGGGTTATCCTGCCGTCAGGCAGTCCCCGCAGTCGGCCGAATCCCAAAGTCTTGGTCTGGCGTCTGTTGTCGTCGCTTCTTCCCTGACGTCAGTGCGACAGGGGGGGATAAAAGAGGCAGCCGACTCCATTTTCTTCAGTTTTTCTTGCCCCAGATGTCAGGTGCCTCCAACTAGGAAGGCAATACAAATAACTATGCAAAAATACCTTAGTAGATAAACAATAGTACTAGCTGTTAGCAAATACAACATACAGACATGCATCCAATAGATTGATGTACATGGAGTTATAACCAACACCCTGGTATGTAGAGGGGATGGTGGGAGGGTAACCTGGACTGCAGCAGTATATACACTCGAGCATCTACATTTATGGTAGGTACAAAAAGTACAGTTTTGTACCTACCATAAACGTAGATGTCCGATAGGCATGCATCTGCAGTCCTTACAAATGGGTTGTCCTGTCGTCAGGCAGCCCTTCGGTCGGCCGGATTCCAAAGTCTGGGTCTGGCCTCGTCTGGTGTCGCACTTCACCCGACGTCATAGCTGCAGTTCTTCGGGTATAAAGGCATCAGCCGACGCCATTTTCCTCAGTGTTTCTTGCCCCAGATGCCAGGTGCCAGGTGCCCTCTAGGAAGACTAAATTTGGATAAATGCAAATGGTTCCAAATAGTAGAGAGCAAACAAAAAATAAGCATGTATGTACATATATACAAACAAATACACCATAACAGATTCCCCCAGCTAGCTACAAGATGGGCAAATACCCTAGGAGTACCACAGAGGGGAAGGAGGGTGGGTAATCCTGACTGCAGATGCATGCCTATCGGACATCTACATTTATGGTAGGTACAAAACTGTACTATGTCCTTCAAGGATGCATCTGCAGTCCTTACAAATGGGTAGAATACCATAGCCAAACTGGGGGAGGAGGAGAAATAAGATTATGGTGTAGTTAAGATCCCTTGCAAAACAGCAGTGGCAAAGCCTGCTCGGGATCTGGAGTATAAAGGTAAATTATAATGCTTGGCAAATGTATGCACGGAGCTCCAAGTAGCAGCCTCTAAAATGTCTTTGGTAGCCACTCCTCGTAAGAAAGCTGTGGTAGTGGCTGTAGCCCTTGTAGAACGAGGCCTGATGTTTTCTGGAGTTTTCTTCCCATGGTAGGAGTAACAAAATCTAATGCAATTTCCTATCCACTTAGAGATTGTCTGTTTTGAAATTGCTTTTCCTTCCATTCCTGTCGCATATGCTACCAGTAGCTGGTCAGTCTTTCTATTGCTCTTGGTCCTGTCCAGGTAGTAACGTAATTGTCTATGTACATCCAAGGTAAGTAACAGTCTTTCTCCCCTGTTCTGTGGGTTGGGGAAGAATGTAGGTAGGTGGATAGCTTGATTTAAAGATACCCTGGAGACCACCTTTGGCATAAAAGTAGGATTAGTTCTCATGGACACTCTATCTTGATGGAAGATCAGGAAGGGCTGTACTGCCATTAATGCCTGTAGCTCAGATACCCTTCTTGCTGAAGTGATTGCAAGCAGGAAAGCAGTTTTCCATAAAAAGTACTGTAATTCTGCTGTTGCTGCTGGCTCGAAAGGAGGGAGTGTCAACTTTTCTAGCACAAAGTTCAAGTCCCATGCTGGCAATGGTGGCTTCCTAGGTGGCTTTACATTTTTAATCCCTCTCAGAAACTGCCTGAGCAGAGGATGTGAGAAGACTGGAGGATCCAAGTTGTATTCTGCTGAAATAGCTGATGCATGAATCTTAATGGAAGAATAGGACAGGCCATTGTGGAAGAGCTCTGCCAAGTATTCCAGGATGTTAGCTATGTTTACCAGTGACACATTCTCTCCTTTGCAGTACTCCAAATGAGATATCTTTTCCATTTTGCTGAATAATTTTTTCTTGTTGAGGGTCTGCGAGCCTCCAAGATAATGTCTTTAACCCTTTGAGATAAATCTGGGTTATTTGGTCTTATGCAATGTTCCAGGCAGCCAGCTGCAGTGTTTTCAGGTTTGGATGCAGGGTTTTGAAGTTGTTCTGTGTTAACAGCAAGGGAACTAGGGGCAGAGGCCATATTTGTTCCCGAAACATGCTCCTCAGTAATGGATACCAATGTTGCCTTGGCCAGACAGGAGCTATCAGGATGATCCTTGGACGGTCTTCTTTGATCTTCAATAGCACCTTGTGCATCAAAGGAAGAGGTGGGAATGCATATGCTGTCAGGTTTTTCCAACTGAAAGATAGGGAGTCCACTTTCCAAGCAAGTGGGTGGTACGTCCTTGTGCAGAATTTTTTCAGTTGGTGATTGTGTGGGGATGCAAATAAGTCTATTTCTGGTAGTCCCCATTTCCCTGTAATGGTTTTGAAGATGTCCGGATGCAGCATCCATTCGTGGGCATCCGTGGTAGTTCTGCTTAGGATGTCTGCTAGTATATTTTCTTTTCCTGGCACAAAATTGCTTGAAGCTGAATGTTGAAGCTCAGTGCCACATTCCAGAGGTCCATTGCCATCCGGCATAGAGGGTATGAATGTGTGCCTCCCTGTTTGTTGATGTACCACATAACTGTGGTGTTGTCCGTCCTTATCAGCAGTTGACCCTGTCGAAGAAATGGTCTGAATGCCTGAATTGCCAGTTTTACTGCCAGCATTTCATTTTGATTTATGTGTAGGTGCAGCTGGTCTTGAGTCCATAAGCCTTGTATGCACTTGTCCAGCAT
The DNA here is from genome assembly GCF_019279795.1 of Protopterus annectens. Classification (NCBI taxonomy): domain Eukaryota; kingdom Metazoa; phylum Chordata; order Ceratodontiformes; family Protopteridae; genus Protopterus; species Protopterus annectens. Next base: position 1,119,119,165 of record NC_056743.1, read on the forward strand.
GTGCGCCCCCCAACCGAGGTCTGAGGCGTCTGTTGTGATGGTCTGGCTTGGTTGAGTGCTGTGGAAGGGCAGACCCTTGTTTGATTGACAGGCCTGAGCCCACCATTGGAATTCTTGTTTCAGGCATGGAATTATTGGAATCTGGGTTTCTAGGCTGTGCTTGTGCTGAGACCATAAATTCCTTAGGTACCACTGTAACTTCCTCATATGTAGTCTGGCATGTGGAATCAATATTATGCAGGATGCCATGTAACCGAGAGCTTGCAGGACTTTTCTTGCTGTTAGCTGGTTCTGCTTTGTTAATGCCATGAAGTAGAAAGGAGTTGCTCCTGTTTTCTACTGTCAGGAATGCCATTTGTTTTGATGTGTCCAAATCTGCACCCAAGAAGGTTATCCTTTGGGATGGTATCAGCCTTGACTTTTTTATATTGACTGTGTATCCCAGGGCTTGTAGTAGATGAATGACCCATTCCAAATCTTTTGTTAATTTGTTTTTGTTGTCCGCTTGTAACAGGCAGTCGTCCAGGTAAGGATAAATTTGAATTCCCTGAAGCCTGCAATGAGCAAATACTGATGCCAGGCATTTCGTGAATACTCTGGGTGCAGTAGATAAGCCAAAGGGCAATGCTGAGAATTGATAATGCTCTGATCCTGCAAGAAATCTGAGGTATCTTCTGCAATTTGGCCATATGGGGACGTGCAGGTATGCCTCCCTGAGATCTAGAGTTACCAGCCAAGACTCCTTGCCCAGCATGGGAAGAAGCTGCTGTAGGGTCAGCATTTTGAATTTTGGAACAATGAGGTATGTGTTTAAAGCGGACAGGTCGAGAATAGGTCTCCATTGGTTTTCTTTTCTTGGTACCAGGAAGAGTCTGGAGTAAAATCCTTGTCCTTGTTCCATAGATGGTACCCTTTCTATAGCTCTCATCCTTAGTGAGTTATTTGTTCTAGAGCTTCTGTCTTCTGATTTGGAGGTAGGTTTGGCATTCCTCTCTTCCTTGGTAGAGTATGGAAGTGAAACCTGTAACCTTGGTCTATTGTCTGTAAAATCCATTTGTCTCCTGTGATGTAATGCCAGTTTACTGAAAATAAGGCTAGCTTCCCGCCTAAGGGTGCTTCTAGTTGTTCCCTGGTAGGCGGTGCCAGAGCCAAGTCACTGTGATTGTCCTGTGGAAGTGGAGGTGGCTGGATCTGTGGCTGTACCTCGCTGGTTGTTAGCCTGCCACTGACGTCCCCTGTAGGCACCTCTGGATTGACCCCTGCCTCTTGAGCGCCTATTCCTGCCTCTCGGAGCTCTGGAGGTGTCTGGAAAGGACCAATTCTTGGAAGGCCAGTTCCTGCTAAACCTTGGAGGCTGGACCTGCAAGAAATCCTTGACTGTCTGGACAGATTTTGCTTTCTCTTCCACCTTCTTCAGCACCTGCTGCGCAGGGGAGCCAAACAAATTGAGCTTATCCATGGGAGCATCTAGGAGCTTTGATTTTACATGGTCTGGTAAGAACTGCTCTTTCAACCATGCATGTCTTCTGATCACTGTGCCAGTCATGGCTGATCTAAAGGAAGCCTCCAGTGCATCATAGCCGCATTTTAAGGAATGATTACTGACCTGCTGAATGTTATGTACCATTTCCTGTACAGATTTTTGTCTAATGGTTCATCCGAGGACAGTTTTTTAGTTAATTGGTCTAACATAAATTCCTGATACTGAATCATGTGGAATTGACAGTTCAAGGCCCTAGCTGAAAGAGTAGCAGAAGTGTAAACTTTTTTACCCCATCTCTCTAAGGCCCTAGATTCCCTTTCAGAGGGAAGGGGGTTTTTGGTAGAAGAAGCTGCTACAGCCTTGGGTCCCTGGGAGATAGTTTCGGGATCTGCAAAAGGGGCCTTATACAAATGATAATGTGTGTCCGGAACCCTGTAGTACCTATCGGGCTTGCCTATGCTGTGGCAAATGCAAAAAGGTTCTAAGCCTTTTCCTAGAATCTGAGAAATCCTGGCCCTGCCATTGAAATTGTTCCCTCATAGCATGCAAGGTTTCCCCAAAAGAAAATTCCTCAGGCGGAGAGGCAGAAGGAATGGAGTCTTCTGCATCAGAGTCCTCATAAGGAGAAAAGGGGCCCTCTGGAGGGTTTGAATTATCTGACTCATCAGAAGAGCCATCTGAAGAAACTGGCTCAGGGGGGCTCTACTCTAGTCCTCTTCTCTGGAGGTGGGTGAGAGGCCCTGTCTGGATGTGGTTGGGATCCCCGGATCAAAGAAATGAGATCCTCTGCTAGACTAAGCATTTGTGAACTGGAACTAGGCCTGTGAGAGGGGGTCTTAGCAGGCACAGATTTGTTAGTTTTTGCTGCTTTAGCCCTGGCAAAGGCCTTAATAGACATGGATGCAGGAGGCCTAGCAGCTCCACGTGCAGGGGTAGAAATATCCAAAGGGATAGTATCAGATAAATCCTGCGAACCTGCAAGAGCAGGTGGGATTTCAGTAGCAGATTCAGCCAGGCTGGATGAGGCCTCGGTAAGTGGTAAGCTTTCGGCCGAAGGAAGAACCGTGGACTCTTGTTTCAGCCGAAACTGAGACACTCGCGGTTGGCTTAACCAAAACCGCGGACCGCGAGTGTCGGTCCTTTTCCTTGCGTTTTTCAGAAATTTGCGTAGTCGGAGTATCCGACGGCATAATGTAAGCAAAATCGGAGCCGAAAAACTCTTCAGCAAATTCCGACCGACGTCTAAGCGTCAGTCGGTTGAAAGAAGCACAGGCTGGACAAGCTGCTACGTCGTGGTCTGGGCCTAAACAAGGTAAGCAGTAAGAGTGGAAATCCTTATGAGGTATTGTTTCCCACAAGTTAAACAGTTATTCACTTTTTCTGACATCGGCTGAGGCAAGAAAGAGTCCCCAACGGGGTACTTAGCTTTTTAGAAGTCTTCGGCACTTGTAGTAGTAATCTCTGGTTCTGACCGACCGGCACTTGCGAACAGCTTCTGCTTCGGGCGCCATGCGGCAAGAAAGACTGAGGAAAATGGCGTCGGCTGATGCCTTTATACCCGAAGAACTGCAGCTATGACGTCGGGTGAAGTGCGACACCAGCCGAGGCCAGACCCAGACTTTGGAATCTGGCCGACCGAAGGGCTGCCTGACGACAGGACAACCCATTTGTAAGGACTGCAGATGCATCCTTGAAGGACATCTGTACTATGTTCATCGTGTTATACTGCTGCAGTCATCACACTTGGGTTGAATCCCAAAGCTATGGATGGGTGGCTGGTACTAAACTGTGTTAGGTGAAGCTAGGATGCCCTGCAGAACTGCAGTGGCAAAACCAGCTCTGGTTTTAGAGTATAATGGAAGTGCTTGGTAAAGGTGCACACTGAACTCCAAGTAGCTGCCTCCAGAATGTCCTTGGTTGGAACCCCCCTGAGAAAGGCTGCTGAGGTTGCTGTAGCCCTGGTAGAATGGGACCTAATATCAACAGGCACTGCTTTCCCATGGTGCGAGTAGCAAAAGCGGATACAATGTGCTATCCATTTGGAGATGGTCTGTTTTGAAATAGCCTTTCCTTGTAAACCTGCAGCATAGGATACAAAGAGCTGGTCAGTTTTTCTGAAGGTCTTTGTCTTATCCAAATAGTAATGTAGCTGTCTGTGAATGTCCAAAGAGTGAAGGAGTCTTTCTCCTTTATTCTGGGGGTTTGGATAAAAGGTGAGTAAATGAATGGTCTGATTCAAAGCCACACTGGATACTGCCTTTGGCATAAAGGTAGGGTTAGTTCGTAAAAAGACTCTGTCCTGATGGAAAATGATGAAAGGTTCCACTGCCATAAGTGCCTGTATTTCTGAGACCCTGCGTGCTGAGGTGATAGCCAGCAACAGAGCTGTTTTCCACGACAAGTATTGCAGTTCTGCTGAGAAGGCTGGTTCGAAAGGAGGCAGTGTTAATTCTTCTAAAACGAAGTTGAGGTCCCAAGCTGGCATTGGGAGTTTTCTGGGGGGTCTTATATTCTTAGCCCCTCTGAGAAACTGCCTTAGTAAAGGGCGTGAGAATATGGGAGGATCCGTATTATATTGAGCTGAAATGGCTGAAGCATGGATCTTAATGGATGAGAAAGAAAGGCCTTTGTGTAGCATCTCAGTTAAGTATTGCAGTATTTGGGGAATGTTTGGTATCCAAGGATTTTGGCCTTTAGCCTGGTTCCATGCACAAAATCTTTTCCATTTGTCTGAGTAAGTTTTTCTGGTGCTAGGCCTCCTGGCCACCAAAATGACATTCAGGACGTCCTTTGAGAGAAGTGTTGATTGATAATTCAAGGTATTCTCCATGCAGCTAAATTTAAAGTCCTGAGCTGTCTGTGAAGGATCTGAGAGTTTTGCTGAGTCAACAGAAGTGGGAATTGAGGTAAGATCCATGGAGGGCTGTGAGTCAAGGTCCTTAGTAATGGGTACCAGTGCTGACGTGGCCAGTCCGGAGCAATAAGGATCATTTGTGGTCTCTCTGATCTGACTTTCAGTAATACCTTGGTCAAGAGAGGTAGTGGTGGGAAGGCATAGACTGTCAGTGCTGTCCAACTGAATGATAGGGCGTCCACTTTCCAGGCTAGGGAATAATAAGTCCTTGTGCAAAATTTATGTAGTTGGCAATTGTTGGGGGAGGCAAACAGATCTATGCCTGGGCGTCCCCACCTTTGAGTTATCATTGAAAATACTTGTGGGTGTAGTCTCCACTCGTGAGGATCTGAAAAATTTCTGCTTAATTCGTCTGCCAATATGTTTTCCTTTCCTGGCAGAATTGTGCTTGTAGTTGTACTTGGCAAGTCAATGCTGTGTTCCACAAGGTCATTGCCTGTCTGCATAAAGGGTAGGAGCGTGTTCCTCCCTCTGTTTATGTACCACATAACTGTGGTGTCTGTCCCTAGTAGCTGTCCTGGATGCAAGAGATCCTTGAAGGCTGTCAGTGCATTTTGCACAGCTAGCATCTCCTTTTGGCTGATGTGTAGATGCATTTGTTTTGCAGACCATTTGCCCTGTATGCACTGTCCTGCCATGTGTGCTCCCCAGGCGTAGTCTGAAGAATCTGTCATCATAGTTTGGTTTGCTGGAGGTAAGACAAAAGGAAGACCCTTGTTTATTTGACATGCTTGAGCCCACCATAGGAACTCTTTTTGAAGGTAGGGAATGAGAGGTATACTTGTTTCGAGGCTGTGCCTGTGTTGAGTCCATACACTTTTCAGGTACCATTGTAATTTTCTCACATGCAGCTTTGCATGTGGAATTAGTTGAATGCAGGATGCCATGAACCCCAATGCCTGCAGGATTTTCCTTGCAGTGAGCTGGGTAAAAGTTGCCATCTTTTTGAAGTATTGAGTCAGTTGTTTTTGTTTGTCTGGCGTGAGATAAGCCATCTGGGCCATTGTATTTATGCTGGCACCCAGGAATATTATGTCTTGTGAGGGTATTAGCTTTGACTTCTTTTTGTTTACTGTGTACCCTAGGCAACTTAGCAGCTTTGTTACAAATGCCAGATACGGTAACAGAATGGCCTTGCTGTCCGCTTGCATCAGGCAGTCGTCCAGATATGGATAAATTTGTACTCCTCGTTGTCTGCAGTATGCAATTACTGATGCCAGTCATTTCGTAAATACTCTGGGTGCAGTAGATAAGCCAAAGGGCAATGCAGAGAATTGATAATGCGTTGTACCTGCCAAAAATCTGAGGTATCTTCTGCAATCTTGCCTGATAGGGACATGCAGGTATGCCTCTTTGAGGTCCAGCATTACCAGCCAAGACTCCTTGCCCAGCATGGGAAGAAGCTGCTGTAGTGTGAGCATTTTGAATTTGGGTACCTCCATATATGTGTTTAGAATTGAGAGGTCTAAAATGGGTCTCCAGGCTTTGTCCTTTCTTGGTACTAGAAATAGTCTTGAGTAAAAACCTTGACCTTGCTCCTTTGTAGGTACCTTTTGAATTGTTTTCATATCCATGAGAGCTGAAATTTGCGTTTGTGCCTCTGCCCATTGGTTTGGAGGCAGATTTGGCATGCCTCTCATCCGTGGTAAAGTGTGAAAATGAAATCTGTAGCCTCGCGCCAATTTTGTGGAAAAAGAGCCAGTTTTCCTCCCAAAGGTGCAGCCAGGGCAATTTTGCTTGGCAGGCGAAGAGGGAAGTCATTGCGTTTGTTTCCTGAAGGGTTGAGATCTTTCGTTTCCTCTTTCAGTTGTTTTATGCCATTGTCTAGGCCTGAAAGAACCTTGTGGCTGGCCTCTGCCCCTTGGGCATCTGTACCTACCCCTTTGGGGTCTGTCTGATGCAGGAAAGGACCATTTTTTTTTATGGCCAGTTTCTGCTGAAATGAGGAGGTTGTACCTGCATAGATTTTGCCTTTTCTTCCATTTTCTTTACAACTTCCTCTGCTTTGGCACCAAACACATCTTTCTGCAATGGAGCATCCAATACCTTTGCTTTGACATGTTCTGGTAAGGCTTGCTCTTTTAGCCAAGCATGTCTACGTATTACAGATCCTGTGACAGCTGCTCTACATGAGGCTTCCAATGAATCAAAACCACACTGTAAGGTATGCTTTCCCACCTGTTCTGCTGCATGCAGCAAATCCTGCATCTCTTTGAAATCAGGTTGATCTGTCTGAGGGATCATTTTCTGCTTTAACTGTGTAATCAAGTACTGCTGGTATTTTAGCATGTGGAATTGGCAGTTTAAGGCCCTCATGGCTAAAGTGGCAGACGTATACACTTTCTTCCCCCATCTTTCTAATGCTCTGGAATCTCTTTCAGAAGGTAGCGGATTCTTAGCAGTAGAGGCCTTAACCCCTTTGGGACCCTGGGAAATGGTTTTGGGGTCTGCAACAGGGCTTTTATATAGAAACTTATGAGAATCAGGAACTCGGTAGTATCGGTCTGGTTTAGCTGGTGTAGGAGGTAAGGAATCTGGGTTTAGACTAGATTCGGTGTAAACATCATCCAAAATGTCTAAAACTGGAGGAATTGCAAGGGGGTCTATGCTGTGAAAGAAGAAACAACTCACGGAGTCTTTGCTTAGAGTCAGAGTAATCTTGGCCTTCCCAGTGGAAGTGTTCTCTCATGGTGTGTAAAGTTTCCCCAAAAGAGTAGTCTTCAGGGAGGAGAGACAGAGGGAATGGACTCTTCAGCATCTGAGTCTTCATAAGGAGGGAAGGAATAATCCTGGTCCTCAGAGTTAGCTGAGGAAATGGATGCTTGGTCAGAGGAAGGATAATCTTCCTCCAGTCTAGGCCTTTTGTCAGGAGGGGGTTGTGACCCCCTGATAAGGGTAATTAAATCCTCAGCCATCTTAAGCATCTGTTTTTTAGGCATAGTGGCCTGTGGGGGGGGTCTGTGGACCCGGTTTCCTAACTTTTAAGGGGGATTTAAGTTTAGCATAAGACTTAGAGATGGTTGTCGGTTTGAAGACACCTTCAGAAACCGAAGGCCTGTCCAAAATCTCCGGATCACCGTCAGGGTTGGCATCCGAGGGGTGAGAGGGAACCGGCTCTTGAGGCCCAGCTGATTCAGTCTGGGAGGCTGTCAGAATTTCTAAATCAGCGGTAGTCAGGGGCTGCGTAGGTGACTCGCTGAAAACCGGAGGACCGGCGGCAGGCCTTGCTAAGGCCTCGGTATCTGGTCTTGGCCTTGGTTGCCTGTCCTTATCCTTGCGTTTTTTAATCATTGCTGATGTCGGTTGCTCCAATGACATGCTATAGTTAAATTTTCTGCCAAAATAATGTCAGGCGAAATCTGCCTGACGCTTGATTGTAAGTTTGTTGAACCTAGCACAAAACCGACAACCAGAGACGTTGTGGTCTGGGCCTAAGCAAGGAATACAATAAGAATGAAAATCCTTATGAGGTATTTGCTTCCCACAAGAAATGCAATTATTAACTTTGTCTGACATCGGTCTGAGGCAAGAAAAGTTTCCCCAATGGGGTACTTAGCTTTAGAGAAGACTTCGGGCTGAAATTCGATTCGAAAATATCAGGAGCTAGCCGACTGGCACTTGCGAACTGCTTCTGCTTCGGGCACCGCGCGGCAAGAAAGACTGAAGAAAATGGCGTCGGCTGCCTCTTTTATCCCCCTGTTGCACTGACGTCAGGGAAGAAGCGACGACAACCGACGCCGGACCAAGACTTTGGGATTCGGCCGACTGCGGGACCACCTGATGGCAGGATAACCCAAGTGTGACTGCAGCAGTATAACACGATGAACATCAGGAACCTCCTGAACAGTTCCCAAGTCAAAAGACCCTGAAGCACCCCTGGAAAGAAAGTCAATTGTTCCAGAGGGGGCTGAGGAATGTCCATGAAAGGGGGGGATTTCTAGATCATATAATACCCCCAGGCAAATAGACAGAACCCAGGAATCATCCTTATCAGAAGGAAGCAATTTTGTAAAATGCAACAACTTAGATGGCATGTCAGATGCCACAGACACCACAGAAGGGTAGTCAGGAGGTACCTGCAGATAAATCTGCAATCAAAGTACCTTATAAAACCCATCAGATTGTTTGGATGCACAGGGCTGGAAACCACAAGCCTGAGATGCATTAGAGAAGGCAGCCAAACAGGAAGCACAGCAAAAAGTCTAGGAAAGTCCATTTGCAGAAGCTCGTAATATCTTCTTCTGGCCCTCGGAGACTTGGGCATAATCCCATTTAAAAAAATTCCATCATTCTGGAAATTGTATCCCCAAAGGAAATCTTAAAAAATGTGTTAGGGCTAGTGGATTCCTCTTCCTCAGGTCATAGTCTAATGGAGAAGGAATCTGGGAAGAATAAGCAAGAGATTCTTCTGAATCCTTCTCCTCTGCAAAGGAATCATGTTCCCCTAGGCCTCTTAAGAGGACTAAAAGACCAAGGGGAAACTGGAACAAACTCCATGAGGAGGCTTCATGGCCATAAAGGCAATGAACAAACCCAGAGTGAAATTCTGCCAGTCTCTCTGAGGGTCCTTAGGAGCTTGAGAAACATGTTTTTTTTTGTTTCTTCTTCCAGGGGATGACAGCCTTATGAAATACATAAGGTTCAAATCCTGGACGGTTCTCTAATCATAGCTGGTACCCCCTCCCTAACCAAAATCCAAGTAACACCTCTAGGCACTTCAGTAATAGTCAGCTGTGGTTCCCCCCTGAACATCTGTAGCAGAAGTCTGCAAGGCCTACAGGGACACGTGGGATGTCAGATCCATACTGCCTCTGAAGTGGTCATGGCAGAGGAATCTAACAAAACAGCCAGACGACCACCTGGGCTTTCATCAGCCGAGAGAGACGTTCAACGGAGGTGGCACAGCCCAAGAATCAGACCTAGCTTTCTTGGTCTTTCTTCACTGATGGCGGACCCTCAGAGCAGCAAGTTCCTTCCATAATGTCTTTTGCCAAAAGCTCAAGATGTTCGTTCTCTAAATAGATGGACAAAGCATAAAGTAGACTATGCAGCGTCTTCAGGACAAAAGCATGAAAAACAGGACAGGGCATATTGTTTGTGGAAAGCAGAGACAAAATAAGCACTGCTCATGAACATGTTTATGGGGAATCTGTCTCCCACACTGGCATTCACCCTTCCTGGATGACGTGAACCCCACAAGCAACAAAGCAAAAAAATAATAGTAAAAACCACAACAGGGCACCTACCTGAAAAAGGAGACAGAGACAATTTTTAAGCAACAAAACTAAGGTCCCAGGAAGGTGGAATATGCTTCCTGGGACGTCTAATGAGGGATGCTTTTAAGATCGCTGTCTGACCTCAAAGCTGGAAGCCAGAGGAGGAATCAATGGCAGACAAGCAGAGACCACTGATAGGTGAGCTTTAACTGATGAATATGCCAACCCAGCATGGAGCAGATCATACAAATGAGAGGACCAGAGGAATCTCCACTGATGGAGAACACCAATGGCAAGAGAGGCACCAAGCAGAAAATCTCTCTCATTTGGAAGAATAATTTCCTAGTAGTGGGATTCCTGGCCTTCAGCAGGACCCAAAGCATGTCCTCAGAATAAAGGTGCCTAAAAGGGATTAAAAACTATGACCCACATTGTCAGCTGAAGAGTGGACATGTGAGGATGGACAAGAGACCTCTTGTTTGAGAAGGTCCACCTGGAGAGGTAACTTGTGTTGATTGCCCCTAGCCAAGTGAGAAAGTAGGGAGAACCAATGCCATTTGGGCCCAAAGAGATGCCAACAAGATTTTGGGAGAGTCTTGTCTGATCTTGTGCAAGACTCTCAGATGCAGAGGAAAGGGAAGGAAAATTTACAGTTTTGTACCTACCAGAATGACATCCATAACAGCTTTGGAGAGGGGCATTGCTTGCTTGGCTAAGGAATTTTCCATGCAGCTAGATTTAAGGTCTTTAGCTGGCTGTGAAGTATCTGTCTTGCTGTGTCAGCAGCTGTAGGATTTCAGGCAAAATCCAGGGTGGTTCTTGTGTTAAGTTCTTTAAGATTGGGTACCAGTGCTGGTGTGGCCAGTCTGGTGCAATCAGGATCATTTTTGGCTCTTCCTGCCTGGCTTTTATGAGTACCTTTGGAAGGAGAGGTAAAGGAGGGAAAGCGTATACTTGTAGTTTTTTCCAGCTGAATGAGGGCATCCACTTTCCACGCTTGTGGATGGTAGCTCCTTGTACAGAATTTCTGTAATTGGCAGTTCTTTGGGGAAGCAAACAGATCTATGTCCGGGTTCCACCATTTTTGTGTTATCATTCTGAATATTGTGGGTTCAGTTCCCATTCGTGTGGGTCCATAATGTTTCTGCTTAGGTCGTCTGCCAGTGTGTTTTTCTCTCCTGGCCGGAATTGTGCTTGCAGATGAACTTGGTAGTTTAGAGCTGTTCTCCACAAGGTCATGGCTTGTCTGCAGAAGGGGTAGGAGTGTGTGCCCCCTTGCTTGTTTATGTACCACATAACTGTGGTGGTGTCTGTCTTTAGTAGTAATTGCCCTGGATGCAGTAGGTCCTTGAAAGCTATAATAGCATTTTGTACAGCTAGCATCTCTTTTTGACTGATGTGGAGATGTCTTTGCTCTGTGGGCCACTTGCCCTGGATACATTTTCCTGCCATGTGTGCTCCCCAGGCGTAATCCGATGCATCTGTTGTCAGTGTTTGCCTGGCTGTGGGTTGAGTGAAAGGCTGCCCCTTGTTGAGGTGACAAGCTTGTGCCCACCATCGAAACTCCTGTTGTAGGCAAGGAATTAGTGGTATAACTGTTTACAAACTTTGACAGTGTTGAGACCATACGCTCTTTAGGTATCATTGTAGTTTCCTCATATGCAGTCTGGCATATGGAATTAGTAGTATGCAAGATGCCATGTAGCTCAAGGCCTGCAGAATTTTTCTTGCAAGGAGTTGGGTCTTTGTTGCCATTAATTGAAAATATTGAGTCAGTTGTCCTTGCTTGTCTGGCGTGACATAAGCCATCTGGGCTGTTGTGTTCAAGCTGGCACCCAGGAATATTATCTGTTGTGTGGGCACTAGTTTTGATTTCTTTTCGTTTACTGTGTACCCCAGGCAACTTAACTTTTTTACGTACGCCAGATGTTTTAGTAGAATGTCCTTGCTCTCTGCTTGAATCAGGCAGTCATCCAGGTATGGATAAATTTGAATTCCTTTTTGCCTGCAAAATGCAATTACTGGTGCAGGGCACTTTGTGAAGACCCTGGGCGAAGTAGATAAGCCAAAGGGCAGTGCAGAGAATTGATAATGCATTGAACCAGCTAGAAACCTGAGGTATCTTCTGCAGTTTGTCTGATAGGGATATGCAGGTATGCCTCTTGAGGTCCAATGTCACGAGACAAGCTTTCTTGCCCAGCATGGAAAGAAGCTGCTATAGTGTCAGCATCTTGCATTTCAGTACATCCAGGTAAGTGTTTAGTGTAGAAAGGTCCAGAATGGGTCTCCAGGCTTTGTCCTTTCTGGGTACTAGAAAGAGTAGAGTAAAACCCTTGTCCTTGTTCCTGTGGTGGTACCTTTTGAATAGCTCTCATGTCCATGAGTGCTGTAATTTGTCTTTGAGCCTCTGCCCATTGATTTGGTGGCAGATTTGGCATTCCTTTTAGCCTTGGCAGAGTGTGAAAATGGAACCTATAACCTCGAGATACAATGTTGAGAACCCATTTGTCTTTGGTGATGTAATGCCAGTTGTGATAGAAAAGTGCCAGTTTTCTTCCTAAAGGGGCTGCCAACAGAGGGCTGTTTGGCAGCTGTAGTGGAAAGTCATTGAGTCTGTTTTTTTACAAGATTGAGGCCCGTCTTCTCCTTCTTTCTGGCCCCACTGTCGAGGCCTGTAAGGGCCTTGTGTCTGACCTCTACCTCTTGGACATCTGTATCTGCCCCTTTGAGGTCTGTCTGTGACTGGAAAAGACCACTCTTTGTTGGCCAATTTCTGCTAAAACGAGGAGGCTGAACCTGTAAGAAATCTTTCACCGTTTGCATAGATTTTGCCTCATCCTCCATCTTCTTTAATACCTCCCTCTGCCTTAACTCCAAACAGCACATCCCGCTGCAAAGGTGCATCCAATAATTTTACCTTAACATGATCTGGTAATGCATGTTCTTTTAACCAAGCATGCCTTCTAATGACAGAGCCTGTAACTGCTGCTCTACAGGAGGCCTCAAGGAGTCAAACCCACATTGCAAAGTATGTTTTCCCACTTGTTCAGCAGCATGCAATATATCCTGCATTTCTTTAAAGTTAGGAGGATCTGAATCTGGAAGCATCTTTTGTTTCAACTGAGACATCAAAAATTGCTGATATTTTAGCATGTGAAACTGGCAACTCAAGGCTCTCATTGCTAAAGTGCAGACGTATAATACCTTCTTTCCCCATCTGTCTAAAGCTCTGGCATCTGTCAGAGGGAACTGGTTTTTTTGCTGATGAAGCCTTAATCCCTTTGGGTCCCTGAGAAATAGTTTCAGGGTCAGCAACAGGGCTTTTGTACAGAAACTTGTGAGAGTCAGGGACTCTGTAATATCTACCTGGTTTAACTGGGGCTGGGGGTAAGGAGTCAGGGTTCAAACTGGATTCAGTGTACACATCATCCACAATGTCAAGAACTGGCGGGATAGCAAGGTGTCTGTGTTGAGGCAATAAAAGGAAGTCTCTGAGCCTTTTCTTGGATTCTGAATAATCCTGACCTTCCCAATGGAAATGCTCCCTCATGGTATGTAAGGTCTCCCCCAAAGGAATAATCCTCAGGCGGAGAGGCTGACTGAATTGATTCCTCAGCATCAGAATCCTCATAAGGGGGTAAGGAATATCCTAGGTCCGAGGAAGAGTCAGAGGAAATGGACACCTGGTCAGAAGATTCATAGTCTGCATCCTGTCTGGGCCTTTTATCAGGAGGGGGAAGGGACCCCCTGATCAGGGTGATTAGGTCCTCGGCCATTTTTAGCATTTGTTTCTTACGCATGGAAGCCTGTCCTGGAGAGAGCTGTGTCTGTTTCTTTGCTTTTAAGGGGGGCTTAGACTTAACAGAGGGTTTAATGGTTAACTGGATAGGTCTGAAAACACCCTCTGTAACTGTGGACTGCTCAGCTACTTCGATTCCCTCAGCAGGTTTAGGATCGGTAAGCTGAAGGCCTAGTGCATCCGAAGGCCCAGCCAGCTCCACGTGGGAGTCGGATGCGGCCTGTGGAAGCGGTCGTCAGGGGCTGCTTAGGTGCCTCGCTGAAAACCGGAGAAACGGCAACCGGCCTAGAAGAGGCCTCGTTGTCAGTTTTGGGCCTCGGATGTCTGTCCTTGTTCTTGTGCTTTTTATGCATTGCGGTCGTCGGAATTTGACGGCATGGTGTAATTGAATTTTCTCTCAAAATAATGTCGGGCAAAATCAGAGGTTTAATAGTGCGCTTGTTAAACCTAGCATAAAACAGACAACCAGTGACGTTGTGGTCAGGGCCTAGGCATGGAATACAATAGGAGTGGAAATCCTTATGAGGTATTTGCTTCCCACAAGAAATACAGTTATTAACTTTTACTGACATCGGTCTGAGGCAAGAAAAGTTTCCCCAACAGGGTACTTAGCTTTTTTAGAAGACTTCAGTTCTGGATTCGGAATAAAATCTCAGGAGTAGGCTGACCGGCACTTGCAAACTGCTTCTGCTTTGGGCACCGCGCGGCAAGAAAAACTGAAGAAAATGGCATCTGCTGCATCTTTTATACCCCTGTCGCACTGACGTCAGGGAGGAGGCGGCAGCAACCGATGCCAGACTAAGACTTTGGAACTCTGGTCGACTGCGGGACTGCCTGACGGCAGGATAACCCCAAGTGTGATGACTGCAGCAGTGTAACACGATGAACATCATATAAAAACATCCTCTTCCAAGAAAAAAAGAAAGGCCGTCCACTTTCCAAGCAAGAGGACCTATGAATCTGGAACAGAAAAGAGGAAGTTGTCTGTTCAGAGAGGAGGCAAAAAGATCCGATAAGTAACCCACCAAAGGGCAACATACAGGAACACATCCCTGTGAAGCATCCATTCCTGAGCTTGTTTGCTGGACCTGCTTAAAGGTCTACCACTAGATTGTGCTCTGAGGAAATGCAGACACAGCCTCAAGAGACACTTGATATTTGACAGCTGGGTTCCAGACGAAGAACTAGCATGCAAAAAAAGGGTAAAACACAAGACAACAAGCAGTGTACTGAGAAACTAAGTAAAAACAAGAAAACGCCACTTGGGTTGTAACCAGGTTTATTGCATTTAAGTGCGTTCATTCAAACTGACACTGAACTTCTTCAGAAACAATAATGGTGATTACTTGTTTTTGAAGAAGTTCAGTGTCAGTTTGAATGAAAGTGCTTAAACAGTTTTTATTTTTTTTATAACAAGTGCAATAAACCTGGTTGTTACAACCCGAGCAGCATTTTCTTCTTTTTACGTAGTCTGCAAAAAAAGGTAGAATCTTGTACCCCTTCCTTGTTGACATACCACATCATTGTGGTATCAACTAAAAACTTTGAGGGGTCCAGGATGAATCAAGATATGAAAACCTGGAGAATTAGAAGTAAAGCCCTCATCTCCTTGATGCTGATGTGGTATGACCTCTGATGAAGAGGCCAGAGACCCTGAACCTTGAGAGAGCCAAAGGAAGTTATCCATACCTGTCTGAGGCATCTGTAAAAAGCTTTTGAGTTGGGAATGGAGACGGGAAAGGAATCCCTAGGTTGAGGCAGATAAACCCACCACAGAAGCTCAAGCTTGAGACAGGGAAGGAAGGGAACTAAGAAGCCCAGGGGTAACAATGTTGAAGCCACACTGACGAGGTACCAGGAAAGCTTTCTCATGTGGAATCTGGCCACTGGCAGCATGGAAATGGTGGAAGCAATAAACCCCAAAGACCAAGAGAGAGACTCCCTGGCTGTGACTGAATTCCAGAGGAAGAGATTGGAAGGTGGAAATCAGAGACAGGGCCTAGGAGGCAGGCACAGATGCCAACATGGGGATGGTATGGATCCTGCAACCAAGGAAAACATGATCCTGAGGAGGAGTCAAGACTGTTTTTTGAAAGTTTATGATGAACTACAGACTCTGCAGCAGGGAAATAGTAAACTGGAGATCCTGAAGCAGAAACACAGGGGATGAGGCATGCGACCTGAATGAGCAGATTGTGCAGAGAAGGAAAGCTCTGAAACCCTCTCATCCTGCAAAAAGCAAGGACAAGAGTGAGGCATTTGAATACCCTGCCTTGTGCATGGATCATACATGTGATGTAGGGTGCCTGTAGATACTAAAGGTTTAGTTATATTATCCGGACATTGGCCTATCCTTGGCAGATCCCTTACACTGGGAATACTGCAACAGTCATATGGAAGATCACTGGGAATTCTTTTGTGGTGGTTTAGATAAATGGAATGGAATAGCCTCTGGTTATGAATGTCTGCACCCAGACATCTTCAGTGATGGACGTCCAGGCTTCTGAGTGCAGAAATGCGTCTCCAACTGCCTCTAGTCAGGCAATCATAAAGGAGCATGAAAATGCTCAGAGAAAGGACCCCTCAAGCCTTGGTTTTGTGGACCTCCTCTGCCTCTAGCCAAATGCTGTACAGATAATCTTCCTCCAAATGAGTAGCGGGGCCAAGCAATAAATACATCTCTGGTGAGCATCTGAATTAGGATCTTTGTGGCTGCAAGCCATACATTTCTTGAAATCAAATTTTATCAATTTTTACTCGACTGAAAGGGAAAAACAGATGTAAAGTACAGTTTTGTACCTACCATAAATGTAGATGTCCGAACAGGAATGCATCTGCAGTCCTTACAAATGGGTTGTCCTGTTGTCAGGCAGCCCTTCGGTCGGCCGGATTCCAAAGTCTGAGTCTGGCCTCGGCTGGTGTCGGACATCTACATTTATGGTAGGTACAAAACTGTACTATGTCCTTCAAGGATGCATTTGCAGTCCTTACAAATGGGTAGAATACCATAGCCAAACTAGGGGAGGAGGAAGAAGAAATTATGGTGTAGTTAGGATCCCTTGCAAAACAGCAGTGGCAAACCCTGCTCGGGATCTAGAGTATAAAGGTAAGTTATAATGCTTGGCAAATGTATGCACGGAGGTCCAAGTAGCAGCCTCTATAATGTCCTTGGTAGCCACTCCTCGTAAGAAAGCTGTGGTAGTGGCTGTAGCCCTTGTAGAATGAGGCCTTATGTTCTGTGGAGTTTGTTTTCCATGGTAGGAGTAACAGAATCTGATGCAATTTCCTATCCACTTGGAGATTGTCTGTTTTGAAATTGCTTTTCCTTCCCTTCCTGTTGTTGCATATGCTACCAGAAGCTGGTCAGTTTTTCTATTGCTCTTGGTTCTGTCCAGGTAGTAACGCAACTGTCTATGTACATCCAAAGTGTGCAGCAGTCTTTCCCCCCTGTTCTGTGGATTGGGGAAGAAGGTAGGTAGGTGGATGGTTTAAAGACACTCTGGATACCACCTTAGGCATAAATGTAGGATTTGTTCTCATGGACACTCTATCTTGATGGAAGATTAGGAAGGGTTGTACTGCCATTAAAGCCTGTAGCTCAGAAACCCTTCTTGCTGAGGTAATTGCCAGCAGAAAAGCAGTTTTCCAGGATAGGTGTTGAAGCTCTGCTGTTGCTGCTGGTTCGAAAGGGGGGAGTGTCAATTTTTCTAGCACAAAGTTCAAGTCCCATGCTGGTAATGGTGGTTTCCTAGGAGGTTTTACATTTTTAATTCCTCTCAGAAACTGCCTGAGTAGAGGATCTTGAGAAGACAGGTGGATCGAAGCTGTATTCTGCAGAAATAGCTGATGCATGTATCTTGATGGAGGAGTAGGACAGGCCTGTATGGAAAAGCTCTGTCAAATACTCCAGGATGTTGGCAATGTCTACCTTTGACACATCTTTTCCCCTTTCAGTACTCCAAATGAGAAACCTTTTCCATTTTCCTGCATAGTTCCTTCTTGTTGAAGGTCTGCGGGCCTCAAGGATAATGTCTTTAACCCTTTGGGATAAATCTGGGTTAGTTGCTCTTATGTAATGTTCCAGGCAGTTAGCTGCAGAGTTTTCAGGTTTGGATGCAGGGTGTTGTAGCCGCTCTGAGTTAACAGCAAAGGAATCAGGGGTAGTGTCCTCATCTGCCCCCGAGACATGCTCCTCAGTAATGGGTACCAATGTTGTCTTGGCCAGTCTGGAGCTATCAGAATGATCCTTGGATGTTCCTCTTTGATTTTCAATAGCACCTTGTGCATCAAAGGAAGAGGTGGGAATGCATAGGCTGTCAGGCCTTTCCAACTGAAGGAGAGAGTCCACCTTCCAAGCAAGTGGGTGGTACGTCCTTGTGCAGAATTTGTTGAGCTGGTGATTGAGTGGGGATGCAAATAGGTCTATTTGTGGCAGTCCCCATTTCCTTGTGATGACCTTGAAGATGTCCGGGTGTAGCATCCATTCGTGAGCATCCGAGGTAGTTCTGCTTAATATGTCTGCTAGGATGTTTTCTTTTCCCGGTACAAAAATTGCTTGTAACTGAATGTTGTAGCTCAGAGCCATATTCCATAGGTCCAGTGCCATCCGGCATAGAGGGTATGAATGAGTGCCTCCCTGTTTGTTGATGTACCACATGACTGTGGTGTTGTCTGTCCTTATCATCAACTGCCCTTCTTGGAGGAATGGTCTGAAATTCTGGATTGCTAGTTTTACTGCCAGCATTTCCTTTGATTTATGTGCAGGTGCAGCTGTTCTGGAGTCCATAAGCCTTGTATGCACTTGTCCAGCATGTGGGCCCCCCAACCGAGGTCTGAGGCGTCCGTTGTGATGGTTTGGCTTGGTTGAATGCTGTGGAAGGGCAAACCTGGGTTTGACTGGCATGCCTGAGCCCACCATAGGAACTCTTGTTTCAGGCATGGGATTAGTGGTATTTCGGTTTCTAGGCTGTGCCTGTGTTGAGACCATAAATTCTTCAGGTACCACTGTAGCTTTCTCATATGCAGTCTGGCATGACGGACCAGGATTATGCAGGATGCCATGAAGCCCAAGGCCTGCAGTACTTTCCTTGCTGTTAATTTGTTCTGCTTTGTTAATGCCAAGAAGTAGAGAGGAAGTTGTTCTTGTTTTTCTGCAGTTAGGAATGCCATATGTTTTACTGTGTCCAATTCTGCACCTAAGAAGGTTATTCTTTGGGATGGTATCAGTCTTGATTTTTTTATATTGACTGTATATCCCAGGGCTTGCAGTAAGCAAATGACTCTTTGTAAGTGTTCTGTTAGCTTGTTTTTGTTGTCCGCTTGTATCAAGCAGTCGTCCAGGTATGGATATATTTGAATTCCCTGAAGCCTGCAGTGACCGATTACTGATGCCAGGCATTTCGTGAACACTCTGGGCGCAGTAGATAAGCCAAAGGGCAATGCTGAGAATTGATAATGCTCTGATCCTGCAAGAAATCTGAGGTATCTTCTGCAATTTGGTCGTATGGGGACATGCAGGTATGCCTCCTTGAGATCTAGAGTCACCAGCCAATACTCCTTGCCCAGCATGGGAAGAAGTTGCTGTAGGGTCAGCATTTTGAATTTTGGAACAATGATGAATGTGTTTAAAGCGGACAGGTCGAGAATAGGCCTCCAATTTTTCTTTTCTTGGTACCAGGAAGAGTCTGGAGTAAAATCCCTTTCCTTGTTCCATAGATGGTACCCTTTCCACAGCTCTCATCTTTGCTAATTGAGCTATTTGTTTTAGAGCTTCTGTCTTTTGATTTGGTGGTAGGTTTGGCATTCCTCTTTTTCCTGGTAAAGTATGGAAATGAAACCTGTAGCCTTGGTCTATAGTTTGCAAAATCCACTTGTCTCTTGTGATGTAGTGCCAGTTTTTTTAAAATAAGGCTAATTTTCTGCCTAAGGGTGCTGCAATTTGTTCCCTGGTAGGCGGTGCCAGAGCCAAGTCACTGTGATTGTCCTGTCGCAGTGGTAGTAGTTGTGTCTGTGCCTCGCTGGTTGTTACCTTGCCACTGGCGTCCCCTGTAGGCACCTCCTCTGGATTGATTTCTGCCTCTTGAACGCCTATTCCTGCCTCTCTGTGTTTTAGAGGAGTCTGGAAAGGACCAATTTTTGGAAGGCCAGTTCCTGCTAAACCTTGGAGGCTGAACCTGTAAGAAATCTTTCACTGTTTGTACAGATTTTGCCTTGTCTTCCATTTTCTTCAGTACCTGCTGAGCAGGAGAACCAAATAAACTGACCTTATCCATAGGAGCATCTAATAGTTTTGCTTTAACATGATCCGGCAAGACCTGTTCTTTCAACCATGCATGCCTTCTTATAACTGTGCCAGTCATGGCTGATCTAAAGGAAGCCTCCAGTGCATCATAGCCACATTTTAAAGAATGGTTACTAACCTGCTGAATGTTATGCACCATTTCTAGAACATATTTCTTATCTAAAGAATCATCAGAGGACAGTTTCTTAGTTAACTGATCAAGCATAAACTCCTGGTATTGGATCATATGAAGCTGACAGTTCAATGCCCTAGCTGAGAGAGTAGCAGAGGTGTATACTTTTACCCCATCTCTAAGGACCTGGATTCCCTTTCAGAGGGGAGAGGGTTTTAACTGAGGTCGAAGCTACTGCCTTAGGCCCCTGGGAGATAGTCTCGGATCTGCAAAAGGAGCCTTGTATAAATGGTGATGTGTCGGGACCCTGTAAAACCTATCGGGCTTAGCAGGGGCTGGAGGCAAAGTGTCAGGAGCAGTGCAAGCATCATTAAATGCATCATCTACAACAGGAAGAACTGGAGGTATAGCTAAAGGCCTATGTTGTGGTAAATGCAAAAAGTCCTAAGCCTTTTCCTTGAGTCTGAGAAATCTTGCCCTGCCATTGAAATTGCTCTCTCATGGCATGTAAGGTTTCCCCAAAGGAAAATTCCTCTGGTGGAGAGGCAGAAGGAATCGATTCCTCAGCATCGGAGTCTTCATAAGTAGAAAAAGGAGCCTCTGGATGGTCTGTATTGTCTGAATCATCAGAAGAATCATCTGAGGACACTGGCTCAGGGGGCTCTGCTCTAGGTCTCTTTTCTGGAGGAGGTTGAGAGGCCCTGTCTGGATGAGGTTGGGATCCCCTTATTAAAGAGATGAGATCCTCTGCCAGAGTAAGCATTTGGGAACTGGAACTGGGCCTGTGAGAGGGGGGCTTAACAGGCACAGACTTAGAAGTTTTGGCTGCTTTAGCCCTGGCAAAGGCCTTTATGGACATGGCTGCAGGCGGCCTAGCAGCACCACGTGCAGGGGTTGAAACATCCAAAGGGATGGTGTCCGATAGTTCTTGTGAAACCACAGTAGCAGGTTGAATTTCAGAGGCCGACTCAACCAGGTTAGAAGGGGCCTCGGTAGTAGTCATGGATTCGGCTGAAGATAGAACCGTTTGCTCGGTTTGGCGAAACCGAGACACTCGCGGTTTGCTTAACCGCGGTTTCGGCCGAAACCGCGGACCGCGAGTGTCGGTCCTTTTCTTTGCGTTTAACAACTTGTAAAGTTGGAGGATCCGACGGCATTATGTACGCAAATTCTGAGCCGAAAAACTGTTCAGCAAACTCCGACCGACGTCTAAGCATCCGTCGGTTGAAAGAAGCACAGGATAAACAAGCTGCTACGTCGTGGTCTGGGCCTAAACAAGGTAAGCAGTAAGAGTGGAAATCTTTATGAGGTATTTGTTTCCCACAAGTTAAACAGTTATTCACTTTTTCTGACATCGGCTGAGGCAAGAAAGAGTCCCCAACGGGGTACTTAGCTTTTTAGAAGTCTTGAAGTATTCGGTAGTAGTAATCTCTGGATCTGACCGACCGGCACTTGCGAACAGCTTCTGCTTCGGGCGCCACGCGGCAAGAAAGACTGGGGAATATGGCGTCGGCTGATGCCTTTATACCCGAAGAACTGCAGCTATGACATCGGGTGAAGTGCGACACCAGCCGAGGCCAGACCCAGACTTTGGAATCCGGCCGACCGAAGGGCTGCCTGACGACAGGACAACCCATTTGTAAGGACTGCAGATGCATCCTTGAAGGACATCAGTGCAGTAACTTACAGCAACGGTAAATGCAATACTCAATTATAAACCCACAATACCAACATGGGTAATAAAAAATATCCAATAGTAGGTAAAAATTTAGAAGAGAGAATGTCCCAAAGGCATGACAAACTGAAAAAAAATCTTTGCACCCACAAAAAGAACAGGTAAGGGAAAGTTATCCGAATAATAAAAAAAAAGTACAGTTGTGTACACTTACCATAAATGTAGATATTAGAGTGTACCCACTGTTGCAGTCATTACATTAGGATAATCTGCTAGCAGGTTGCCCTCAGTCGGCCTGAATTCCAAAGTCTTGGGTCCTGTGTCGGTTGCTCTCTTCTTCCATGACGTCAGGTCGTCAGGGATATAAAACAGGCAGCCAATGCCATTTTCTTTAGTTTTTCTTGCCCCAGATGTCAGGTGCCCCCCAAATGGGGGAGCAACAATATATATTATATATATATATATATATATATATATATATATATATATATATATATATATATTATATATATATATATATAATATATATATATATATATATATATATATATATATATATATATATATCTATAATATATAACTATATATACATGCAACAACAAACTTTACATTCATCTAAAAACAAATACATCACAAAGGCTGTAGAATATAGTGAAGGGAAGAGAAGCTCCAGAATAAAAGGGGGATGGCAGGTGGGTAACCTGGACTGCAACAGTGAATACACTCAAACATCTACATTTATGGTAAGTGTACACAACTGTACTATGCTCTTCATGTTTCACTGTTGCAGTCATTACATTTGGTTAGAATCCCAAAGCTATGGATTGGAGGCTGGAGCTAAATAGCATTAGGGGTGGCTATAAGGCCCTGCAGAACTGCAGTGGCAAAGCCTGCCCTGGACTTAGAGGAAAGAGGCAAATGATAATGCTTTGTAAAAGTATGGACAGAACTTCAAGTAGTAGCTTCTAGAATGTCTTTGGTTGGTAACCCTCTGAGAAAAGCTGCTGATGTAGCTGCAGCCCTGGTGGAATGAGACCTAATGCCCTTGGGCACCAGTTTACCATGATGTAAGTAGGAGAAATGAATGCAGTGGCTTATCCACTTTGAAATATTCTGCTTTGAAATAGCCTTTCTCCCTGATCCTACAGCAAATGCCACCAGTAGCTGCTCAGTTTGTCTTAGAGCTTTAGTCCTGCTCAAGTCGAATCTTAGTTGTCTGTGTACGTCCAAGGAATGCAGAATCCACTCCCCCTTGTTCTGCAGAGTTGGATAAAAAGTTGGCAGATGAATAGTTTGGTTAAGAGCCACACTGGAAATCACCTTAGGCATAAAGGAAGGATTGGTCCTGAGGAACACCCTGTCTGGGTAAAATATGATAAAAGGCTCCACAGCCATGAAGGCCTGTAGCTCTGAAACCCTTCTTGCTGAAGCAATTGCCAGGAGCAAAGCTGTTTTCCATGATAAAAGCTTTATATCTGCAGTAGCAGCTGGTTCAAATGGAGGCAGGGTGAGCTTTTCCAACACAAAATTGAGGTCCCAACACAGGAATTGGTGATGATCTGGGAGGCCTTACATTTTTGGCCCCTCTAAGATTCTGCTTTAGCAAAGGGTGAGAAAAGATTGGTGGCTCTGTGTTGTAATGAGCCGAGATGGCAGAGGCATGGATTTTTATTGATGAAAAAGATAGGCCTTTGTCAAGCATCTCAGTCAAGTATTGTAAAATCTGAGGAATATTTGGTTCTGCTGTGTCAGTTCCTTATGCTTGGTTCCAAGCACAGAATCTCTTCCATTTATCAGCATAAGATTTTCTAGTACAAGGCCTTCTGGCTTTCAAAATGACATCCATCACAGATTTACAGAGAGGTGGTGTTTGAATAACTACATGATCAGCCATGCTGCCAGGTTCAGTGTTTGGAGCGGATTGTGCAGGATCGGATTGTTTTGCTGAGACAGTAAGTGAGGTATCTGAAAAGTATCAAGCTGGGAATTGAGATATATTCCTTAGGACTGGATACCAGTGTTGGCGGGGCCAGTCTGGGGCAATTAGTATCATTTTTGTTTTTTCTTGTCTGACCTTTAGTAGGACCTTGGGAAGAGGAGGCAGAGGAGGAAAGGCATAAACATGACAGGTTTTTCCAACTGAAGGATAGGGCGTCCATTTTCCATGCTTGTCTGTGATAAGTCCTTGTGCAGAATTTGTCCAGTTGATAATTCAGAGGAGAGGCAAATAGGTCTATGTCCGGGCTTCGCCATTTCTTTGTTATCATGCTGAAGACTTGTGGATCCAGTTTCCACTCGTGAGGGTCCATAAGGTTTCTGCTAAAGTCATCTGCCAGAGTATTTTGCTTTCCTGGCAGGAATTGAGCTTGAAGATGTACTTGGTAAGTCAAGGTTGTGTCCCACAGTGGCATGGCTAGTCTGCAAAGGGAGTATGAGTGTGTGCCCCCCTGCTTATGTACCACATAACTGTGGTGTTGTCAGTCTTTATCAGTAGTTGTCCTGGATGAAGTAAGTCCTTGGTCTGTCAGGGCATTTTCAACAGCTAACATCTCTTTTTGGTTGATATGCAGATGCATTTGTTTTGGGGTCCATATGCCCTGAATACATCCTGCCAGGTGGGCCCCCCCATACATAGTCTGATGCATCTGTAGTTAAGGTTTGGCTGGTAGGGGGTAGAGTGAAAGACTGTCCCATGTTTTGGTGACATGCCTCTGCCCACCAAAGAAACTCCTGTTGTAGGCAGGGAATGAGAGGAATCATTGTTTCCAGACTGTGACAATGTTGACTCCATAAACTTTTTAGGTATTACTGTAGTTTCCTCATATGCAGTCTTGCATATGGAATCAGTAGAATGCAGGATGCCATGAACCCCAAAACCTGAAGAACTTGTCTTGCAGATAACTGGGTTTTTGTTGCCATCTGTTTGAAGTAAATAGTCAGTTGCCTTTGTCTGGTGTGAGGAAAGCCATCTGGGCAGTTGTATTCAAGCTTGCACCCAGGAATGTTATCTTTTGAGAGGGTACCAGTTATGATTTATTTTCGTTTGTGTACCCCAGGCATGTTAGAAGCCTTTTCACAAACTCCAGATGCTGAAGAAGAATGTCCTTGTTCTCTGCTTGAATGAGAGTCATCCAAGTAAGGATAGATTTGTATACTTCTTTGTATGCAAAATGTAATTACTGGTGCCAGGCACTTTGTAAAGACCCTGGGCACAGTAGATAAGCCAAAGGGAAGTGCAGAGAATTGGTAATGTATAAAGCCAGCCTTGAAATGGAGGTATCTTCTGCACGATTCCCTTATTGGGATATGCAGGTATGCCTCTTTTAAGTCTAAAGTCACTAGCCAAGTGTTCTTGCCCAGCATGGACAGAAGCTGCTGCAAAGTTAGCATTCTGAACTTTGGAATGTCCAGGAATGTGTTCAAAATTGATAAATCCAGTATTGGGTGCCAGGCCTGGTCTTTTCTGGGTACCAAGAACAGTCTTGAGTAAAACTCTTGTCCTTTTTCCTGTTCTGGCACTGGCTGAATAGCCCCCATATCCATGAGGGACGTAACTTGTTTCTGTGCCTCTGCCCACTGATTATTTGGCAGATCTGGCCAACCGTTTGGAATTGGCAGAGTGTGGAAGTGTAATCTGTATCCCTAGGATACTATGTTTAATACACACTTGTCCTGGGTTAACTGCCAATTTTGAGCATAAAGTGCTAATTTCCCCCCTGAGGGAGCTGCTAAAAGATAAGCGCTTGGTGATGGCAGAGGGAAGTTATTGACACTGTTTACTGTAGGGTTGCGTTTTATTTCCTCCAGATTTGGAGTGTAGAGGCACCCCATTGCTTTAACCTGTAAGAATCCTGTGACTGGTACCTATAACCTTTAGGGCATCTGGATTTGCCCCGTGGAGCTCTGTTGGACACAGGAAAGGACCAATTTTTTGTACGCCAGTGTCTACTAAATCTTGGTGGCTGCACTTGTAAGAAGTCTTTTACAGTTTGCATAGACTTAGCTTTGTCTTCCATTTTCTTTAAAACCTCTTCTGCCTTAATACCAAACAGAGTATCATGCTGTAAAGGTGCATCCGGCAATTTAGCTTTAACATGATCAGGCAAATTTTGCTCTTTTAGCCAGGCATGCCTTCTAATCACAGACTGTGGCCCTAAAGGAGGCCTCTAAGGAATCAAAACCACATTGCAAAGTATGCTTTCCAACTTGTTCTGCGGCATGCAATTCTTTATTTTCTACACATTTAGAAATCAACATCATTTTCTGTTTCAGTAATCCCATAACATGCTGTTGATACTTAAGCATATGAAACTGGCAGTTTAAGGCCCTAATTGCCAAGGTTGCAGATGTATAAACCTTCTTTCCCCATTCTGATGGAATGAAATTTGATGAGAGGTGGAATTTGCTTTCCATGTTTGAAAGAAAAAAAAAAACTGAAAGAAAAGGCAATACCGTTTGAAATTCATTTAAAAATGGTTTATTTGCTCTTAGGATTTCAAAGCTTGTTACTAGGATAGGCTATAAAAACTTGGTTGGACTTTACTTACCTTAGCCCTGTCCAGACAGTATCAGAGTTGCCTGCAACATCCAGTGAATGAAGGATGCATTCTCCCTTATTCTTATGATGGAGCAAAGCAACGTCTTTCAGCTTTTCCTGGTTAGGGGTTGCCACAGTGGGTCACTGGTCCGCAGATTGATTGGCAGTGAAGTTTTTACAGTGTTGAGTTGCCAGCCCAACCTTCAAAACACATACACACACACACTTACCTGCATGTCTTTAAAACTCAGTTGACCACAGGGAGGACAAGCAGACTCCTCACAAAAGGCTCTCCAGCCAAGAATCAAACCGGAGAACCTCTTGCTGTGAGGCAACAACGTTAATCGTTGCACTACCATAGCCGGTCCTTATGATGAGGGAGGAAAGCAGGAATATGAAAGGACTGCTGATTGAGGGTAAATTCAGAAACCACCTTAAGCATGAAAGGGGTTAAAGTTCTGAGGGGGAACCCTGTCCTGGTTAAACTTGAGGAAGGGCTCAGTGCACATGTGCTTGGAATTTTGAAACCCATCTAGCTGAGGTAATAAGCCCGTAAAAGGCTGTTTTCCAGCACAGAAATTGAATGTCAGCTGTAGCAGTACACTAAAAAAATAACATTTTTCCAGCAAAAGATTGAGAAGCCAAGGAGGGGAGAAATCTCTTCTGGGAGGCCTCAGGTGAATAACTCCCTTAAGGAATTGCTGCACAAGGAGTTGACAGAACAGAGGAGAGTGCATAGGTAGTCAGGTGGATATGGCAAAGATGGAACTTTAATGAGTAAGACACCAGAGTTGAATAAGTGAGACAGGTAAGTAAGCAAATGGTTGATCTCTGCTGATGTTGGGGAGATATTAAGTTGCTGGCACCAAACAGAAAACCTTTCCCATTTCAAACTGTATGTCTCTTTGGTACTAGGCGTTCTACTTTTTTAATGTCCATGGTGTCCTTGTTCAAAAACAGGCCTTGAGAAAGTGGATTGACAAACCTGTCAGTCTCAAGGTGCTGAGGTTGATGTGTATGATAGAACCCTTGTTTTGTGTCAGAAGATCCACCTGTTGGGGGAGCAGCCATTGCTTTTCCATGCTCAGGTTGTGTAGAAGAGGGAATCAATACTGTTTCTACCAAAAAGTTGCAATGACAATCACCCTTGGTGCTTCCTCCTTGATTTTTAATAGTAACCAAGGGATGAGGTGTATGGCATGGAAAGCATAAAAGAAAGACTGCCTGTGGCAAGAAGGCATCCATCCTTCAGGCCTTTAAATGTCTGACAATTATGCAAAATTTTTGTAACTGGTGGTTGTAATCTAAAAAAAAAAAAGCCTATTTCTGAAACACCCCTAGGGTACGGCAAATAATTTTGAATGCACTCTTGTTCAATCATGAGGGTTCACTTCTAACCTGCTGAAGTGATCTTGCAAGAGATTTATTTTCCTCTGACAGCTACTGCGCTGGAAGGTGAAGGCCCAGGTCCTGTGCTGTGCCCCATAGGGACATGGTTAGGCAGCACAGAAGGCAAGTGTGTGTGCCTCCCTAGTTGTTTATGTACTGCATCAGTGTAGTTTTGTCCAAGAGAAGAGTCCTTGTTTCCAGGTTTCTTTGAATACTAGGATGCCCTTATTAACAGCAACAATCATTTCTTTTAGATTTGTGTGTTTCTTCTGAAATTTTTATTCCAATTTTCTTTGAATTTGGAGGCTGTTTGAGTGTGCTCCCCAAGCCAAATCTGAGACATCTGTGGTCAGAACCTGGTTGGGGTGGTGTATCCTTAAGAGTAGCCCTATGTTCTGATTGCAAACAGAGACCAACCACTGAAATTCCTTTTTTAGACAGGGGAGGAGAGGAAAGTACAGTTTTGTACCTACCATAAATGTAGATGTTAGAGTGTCTTCACTGCTGCAGTCATTATACTTGGGTTATCCTGCTGTCAGGCGGTCCCGCAGTCGGCCAGAGTTCCAAAGTCTTGGTCCGGCGTCGGTTGCTGTCGCTTCTTGCCTGACGTCAGTGTGCCCGGGGTATATTAGATGCAGCAGATGCCATTTTCTTCAGTTTTTCTTGCCCCAGATGTCAGGCGCCCCCAAAAGGATAGGCAATACACATTGCTTACAAAACATACATAAGGTAAAAACATAACCTTTAGTAGCCAACAAATAAACAACATAAAAAAGTATAGTGTAGATAGTTATAGATAAGACCCAGCTAAGAAAGAGGGGAAGGAGGGTGGATAACCAGGACTGCAGCAGTGAAGACACTAACATTTACATTTATGGTAGGTACAAAACTGTACTATGTTCATCGTGTTTCACTGCTGCAGTCATTACACTTGGGAAGAATCCCAAAGCTGAGTCAGGGTGGCTGGTTCTAGAGAGGATTTGGTGTGGCTATGAGGCCCTGCAGCACTGCAGTGGCAAAGCCAGCTCCGGATCTGGAGTAAAGGGGCAAGTGGTAATGCTTGGTGAAGGTGTGCACTGAACTACAAGTTGCAGCTTCCAAAATGTCCTTGGTAGGTACTCCTCTAAGATAGGCAGTAGAAGTTGCAGTTGCCCTGGTGGAATGTGGTCTAATGTTAGATAGTAATGGCTTCCCATGCTGTGTGTAGCAGAGCCGGATACAGTGTCCTATTCACTTTGAAATGGTCTGCTTTGAAATAGCCTTCCCCTGTGATTTTGCAGCATAGCATACAAACAATTGCTCAGTTTTCCTGAAAGCTTTTGTTTTGTCCAAGTAGAAGAGTAATTGTCTGTGTATGTCCAAGGAATGTAGAATTCTCTCCCCTTTACTCTGGGGGTTTGGATAAAATGTTGGCAAGTGAATAGTTTGGTTAAGAGCCACACTGGAAACCACCTTAGGCATAAATGAAGGGTTTGTTCTTAAGGAAACCCTGTCTTGGTGAAAAATGATGAAGGGCTCCACTGCCATTAGTGCCTGTAGTTCTGAGACTCTTCGTGCTGAGGTTATTTCCAGTAACAGAGCAGTTTTCCATGATATATATTTTATTTCTGCTGTATTGGCTGGCTCAAAAGGAGGCAAAGACAAAGTTGAGGTCCCAAGTAGGTGCTGGTGCTCTCCGGGGCGGTCTTATGTTTTTTGCCCCTCTGAGGTACTGCTTTAGCAACGGATGAGAGAAAAGAGGAGGATCTGTGTTGTAATGAGCCGAGATGGCAGAAGCGTGGATCTTAATGGATGAGAAGGATAGTCCTTTGTCCAGAATCTCTATCTGAGGTATGTTGGGGACAAGAGGGTCAAGGCTTTGAGCCTGGTTCCAGGCACAGAATCTCTTCCACTTTTCTGAATATGATTTCCTGGTGCTAGGACTCCTGGCCTTCAAAATGACATCCATAACAGCTTTAGAGAGAGAGAGGTGTGTTGCCTGCTTGGCTAATGAATCTGCCATGCAGCCAGGGATAAGGTTTTAAGCTGACTGTGCAGGATCTGATTGTTTTGTTGAGTCAGAAGGTGTGGAATTTGAGGCAAAATTCAAGGTGGGCCTTGAGCTAAGTTCTTTAAGATTGGGTACCAATGTTGGCGTGGCCAGTCTGGAGCAATCAGAATCATCTGTGGTTTTTCTTGTCTGGCTTTTAGGAGAACCTTCGAAAGGAGAGGCAGAGGAGGGAAGGCATAAACGTGTAGGCTTTTCCAGCTGAACGAAAGAGCATCCACTTTCCATGCTTGTGTGTGATAAGTCCTTGTGCAGAATTTTTGTAGTTGGCAGTTCAGTGGGGAGGCAAAGAGATCTATGTCCAGGCACCCCCATTTTTGCATCATGCTGAAAACTTGCGGATTTAATTTCCACTTGTGAGGATCCATGATGTTTCTGCTTAGGTCGTCTGCCAAAGTATTTTTCTTTTTTGGCAGGAATTGCGCTTGCAGATGAACTTGATAAGTTAGAGCTGTGTTCCACAAGGTCATGGCTTGTCTGCATAGGGGGTAAGAAGGAGTGCCCCCCTTGCTTGTTTATGTACCACATTACTGTGGTGTTGTCCGTTTTTAATAATTGTCCTGGATGCAGAAGGTCCTTGAAAGCTGTTAGGGCATTTTGTACAGCCAACATCTCTTTTTGATTGATGTGTAGATGCATTTGTTTTGTGGTCCATTTGCCCTGAATACATTTTTCTGCCATGTGTGCTCCCCAGGCATAATCCAAAGCATCTGTTGTTAAAGTCTGCCTGGTTGTGGGTAGGGTGAAAGGCTGACCCTTGTTGAGGTGACATGCCTGTGCCCACCATCGAAACTCCTGTTGCAGGCAGGGAATTAGTGGCATTACCGTTTCCAAGCTGCGAGTGTTTAGTCCAAACACTTTTTTAGGTACCATTGTAATTTCCTCATATGCAGTCTGGCATATGGAATTAGAAGTATGCAGGATGTCATGAATCCCAAAGCCTGCAGCATTTTTCTTGCAGGAGTTGGGACTTTGTTGCCATCAATTGAAAATACTGAGTCAGTTGTCCTCGTTTGTCTGGCATGAGATAAGCCATCTGGTCCGTTGTATTTAAGCTGGCACCTAGGAATATTCTCTTGTGAGGGCACTAGTTTTGATTTATTTTCGTTTAGTGTGTACCCAAGGCAAGTTAACTTTTTTTTACAAACGCCAGATGCTTTAGAAGAATTTCCTTGCTCTCTGCTTGAATCAGGCAGTCATCCAGGTATGGATATATTTAAATTCCTTTTTGTCTGCAAAATGCAATTACTGGTGCCAGGCACTTTGTGAAGACCCTGGGCGCAGTAGATAAGCCAAAGGGCAGTGCAGAGAATTGGTAGTGCATTGAATCAGCTATGTATCTGAGGTATCTTCTGCAATTTTGTCTGACAGGGACATGCAGGTATGCCTCTGAGGTCCAAAGTAACAAGCCAAGCTTTCTTGTCCAACATGGAAAGGAGCTGTAGTGTCATTTTGAATTTCGGAACATCCAGGCAAGTATTTAGAGTGGAAAGGTCTAGAATGGGTCTCCAGGTTCTGTCCTTTCTGGGGACCAGGAAGAGTCTTGAGTAAAAACCTTGTCCTTGTTCCTGCTGTGGTACTTTTTGAATAGCTGTCATGTCCATGAGGGCTGTAATTTGTTTTTCTGCCTCTGCCCATTGATTTTTTGGCAGGTTTGGCATTCCTTTTAGCCTTGGTAAAGTGTGAAAGTGGAACCTGTAACCTTGAGACACAATATTCAGCACCCATTTGTCCTAGGTGATTGTTAGCCAGTTTTGTTTCCGAGCTACCAAAGTACAGTTTTGTACCTACCATAAATGTAGATGTTAGAGTGTTCACCCTGCTGCAGTCATCATACTTGGGTTATCCTGCCGTCAGGCGGTCCCCACAGTCGGCCCAAATTCCAAAGTCTTGGTCTGGCGTCGGTTGCTGTCACTTCTTCCCTGACGTCAGTGCGCCAGGGGTATACAAGAGGCATCCGACGCAAATAAAACAAAACCCTTAGGCACAAACAAATACACCACAGAGGTAGTATCGGATAGAGTGGTAGAGATAAGTTCAGCTAGTTCCGAGGGGATGGAGGGAGGGTAACCTGGGCTGCAGCAGGGTGAACACTCGAACATCTACATTTATGGTAGGTACAAAACTGTACTATGTTCATCGTGTTACCCTGCTGCAGTCATCACACTTGGGTTGAATCCCAAAGCTAAGGATGGGGGGTGGAGTCGAACAGGGTTAGAAGAAGCTAGTAAGCTCGGCAAAACCAGCTCTAGTCAGAGTATAAAGGTAAGTGTGACAGTGTTTGGTGAAGGTGTGCACTGAACTCCAAGTAGCAGCTTCCAGAATATTCTTGGTTAGCACTCCCCTGAGAAAGGCTGCTGATGTAGCTGTAGCCCTGGTGGAGTGGGACCTAATGTTAACAGATACTGGTTTCCCATGATGTATGTAGCAAAAACGTATGCAATGCCTTATCCATTTTGAAATGGCCTGTTTTGAGATGGCTTTTCCTTGTGATCCTGTAGCATAGGCTACAAAAAGCTGGTCAGTTTTTTCTGAAAACCTTAGTTTTATCCAAGTAGTAATGTAATTGCCTGTGAATGTCCAAAGAATGCAGGAGTCTTTCTCCTTTGTTCTGGGGATTTGGAAAGAAGGTGGGCAAGTGAATGATTTGGTTTAGGGCCACACTGGATACCACCTTTGGCATAAAGGAAGGATTTGTTCGTAGAGAGACTCTGTCATGATGAAAGGTTCCACTGCCATTAGTACCTGTAGCTCAGAGACCCTTCTAGCTGAGGTTATTGCTAGTAGTAGGGCAGTTTTCCATGAAAGAAATTTTAAGTCAGCTGAAAAAGCTGGTTCAAAGGGCGGCAGTGTAAGCTTTTCCAGAACAAAGTTGAGATCCCAAGTAGATGTTGGAGCTCTCCTTGGCGGTCTTAAGTTCTTAGCCCCTCTGAGGAACTGTCTTAGGAGTGGATGTGAGAATAAAGGAGGATCCGTGCTGTAATGAGCTGAAATCGCTGAGGCGTGGATCTTAATAGATGAAAAGGAAAGTCCTTTGTGTAACATCTCAGTTAAATATTGTAGAATCTGAGGGATGTTTGTATCAAGGGGGTTTAGGCCTTTAGCCTGGTTCCAGGCGCAAAATCTTTTCCATTTGTCTGAATAGGTTTTCCTGGTGCTGGGTCTCCTGGCCCTCCAGAATGACATCCATAACAGCTTTGGATAAAAGTATTGGCTGGTTGTTTAGGTAATTTGCCATGTAGCCAGGTTTAAAGTCTTGAGCTGGCTGTGTAGAATCTGATGGTCTCGCTGGGTGAGCAGGTGAGGAATTTGTGGCAAAATCCATGGTGGGCCGTGGGCCATGTTCCTTAAAATTGGGTACCAATGCTGGCGTGGCCAGTCTGGTGCAAGGAGTATCATTTGTGGCCTCTCTAATCTGACTTTCAGCAGTACCTTTGCTAGAAGAGGTAGTGGAGGGAAGGTATACACTGTTAATGTTTTCCAACTGAATGAGAGGGCGTCTACTTTCCAAGCTAGTGGATGGAAGGTCCTTGTACAAAATTTTTAAGTTGGTGGTTGTGGGGGCTTGCAAACAGATCTATGTCTGGGCGTCCCCATTTTTGAGCCATCATTGCAAATACTTGTGGATCTAGTTTCCATTCGTGTGGATCCATGATGTTTCTGCTTAGGTCGTCTGCCAATGTGTTTTTCTTTCCTGGCAGGAATTGTGCTTGTAATTGAACCTGGTAAGACAGTGCAGTGTTCCACAAGGTCATTGCTTGCCTGCATAGAGGGTAGGAATGTGCGCCCCCTTGCTTGTTTATGTACCACATGACTGTGGTATTGTCCGTCTTTATTATTAGTTGTCCTGGGTGTAGAAAGTCCTTGAAAGCTGTTAGGGCATTCTGTACTACTAGTATTTCTTTTTGATTGATATGCAGGATGCCTCTGATCTGTAGTCCATTTGCCCTGAATGCACTGCCCTGCCATGTGTGCTCCTCAGGCATAGTCCGATGCATCTGTTGTCATAGTTTGCCTGGCTGTGGGTAAGGTGAAAGGCTGACCCTTGTTGAGGTGACATGCCTGTGCCCACCACAAACTCCTGTTGAAGGCAGGGAATGAGCGGTGTCATTGTTTCCAAGCTGTGGCTGTGCTGAGTCCATACACTTTTCAGGTACCATTGTAATTTCCTCATATGCAGTTTTGCAAATGGTATTAGTAGTATGCAAGATGCCATGAATCCCAAGGCCTGCAGAATTTTTCTTGCAGGGAGTTGGGTCTTTGTTGCCATTATTTTGAAATATTGAAACAGCTGCCGTTGCTCGTCTGGCGTGAGGTAAGCCATCTGGGCTGATGTATTCAAGCTAGCACCCAGGAATATTATGTTTTGTGAGGGCACTCATTTTGATTTATTTTCGTTTACTGTGTATCCTAGGCAACTTAGAAGGTGTTTGACTAATGCCAGGTGCTTTAAAAGAATGTCTTTGCTTTCTGCTTGAATAAGGCAGTCAATCCAGGTATGGGCATATTTGAATTCCTCTTTGTCTGTAGTATGCAATTACTGGTGCCAGGCATTTTGTGAAGACCCTGGGCGCAGTAGATAAGCCAAAGGGCAGTGCAGAGAATTGATAATGCGTTGAACCTGCAATGAAGCGGAGGTATCTTCTGCAATTTTGTCTGATAGGGACATGCAAGTATGCCTCCTTGAGGTCCAAAGTGACTAGCCAAGCATTCTTGCCCAGCATGGGAAGAAGCTGCTGTAGTGTTAGCTTCTTGAATTTTGGTACTTGCAGATAGGTGTTCAGAAATGAAAGATCCAGAATGGGTCTCCATGCTTTGTCCTTTCTTGGGACTAGGAAGAGTCTTGAGTAAAAAACCTTGTCCTTGCTCCTGTGTAGGTACCTGTTGAATGGCTCTCATGTTCATGAGAGCTGTAATTTATTTTTGTGCCTCTGCCCATTGATTTGGCAGCAGGTTTGGCATTCCTTTGATCCTTGGTAAGGTATGAAAGTGAAATCTGTATCCTTGAGAGACCATGTTTAGAACCCATTTGTCTTTTGTGATGATGTGCCAGTTGTCTGCAAAAAAATGCTAGTTTCCCTCCCAAGGGAGTTGCCAGGGGAGATTTGCTTGGTAGGTTGAGGACAGAGTCATTGTATTTGTCTTTT
This sequence comes from Protopterus annectens, assembly GCF_019279795.1. Lineage (NCBI taxonomy): Eukaryota > Metazoa > Chordata > Ceratodontiformes > Protopteridae > Protopterus > Protopterus annectens. The sequence goes on from NC_056743.1 coordinate 1,119,153,785, forward strand.
GCTAGCTTGGGGCCTGTCTTCTCCTCCTTTTTGGTTAGCAGAACCCCATTGTCGAGGTTTGTAAGGGCCCTGTGACTGACCTCTGCCCCTTGGGCGTCTGTATTTGCCCCTCTGTGATCTGTCTGAAGCTGGAAAGGACCAGTTTTTTGTTGCCAATTTCTGCTGAAACGAGGGGGTTGCACCTGCAAAAAATCCTTGACCATTTGCATAGACTTTGCCTTATCCTCCATTTTCTTTAAAACCTCTTCTGCTTTGACACCAAATCATACATCCTGCTGTAAAGGTGCATCCAATAATTTTGCTTTAACATGGTCAGGGAGGGTTTGTTCTTTTAACCAAGCATGTCTACGTATGACAGAGCCAGTAACAGCTGCTTTACAAGAAGCTTCCAATGAATCAAATCCGCATTGTAAAGTATGTTTGCCCACCTGTTCAGCTGCATGCAACAGATCCTGCATTTCCTTGAATTCAGGCAGTTCTGAATGTGTGCTCACGTTTTGTTTTAACCGAGACATGAGGAATTGTTGATATTTCAACATGTGAAACTGGCAATTAAATGCTCTCATAGCCAGAGTTGCAGAGGTGTATATTTTCTTTCCCCCATCTATCTAGGGCTCTGGAATCCCTTTCAGAGGGCACAGGATTTTTTGCCATAGAAGCTTTTGCTCCCTTAGTACCCTGGGAAATTGTTTCTGCGTCAGCTACAGGGCTTTTATAAAGGAATTTGTGCAAGTCAGGAACTCTGTAGTATCTGTCTGGTTTGGCTGGAGCAGGAGGAAGATAGTCTGGATTTAAACTAGACTCCAAGTAAACATCATCCACAATATCTAGAACAGGAGGGAGAGAAAGAGGTCTGTGCTGGGGTAGTAAAAGGAACTCTTGGAGCCTTTTCTTAGAATCCGAGTAATCCTGGCCTTCCCAGTGGAAATGTTCCCTCATGGTATGTAAAGTTTCCCCAAAGGAGTAGTCTTCAGGGGGAGATGCTGAGGGATTACAGTCTTCAGCATCCGAATCTTCATAAGGTGGAAAAGTGTAATCCTGTTCCTCAGAAGAATCTGAGGAGACAGAAACCTGGTCAGAGGATCCATAATCCTCCTCTTGTCTTGGTCTTTCATCAGGAGGGGGATGGGAACCCCTGATAAGGGTAATCAAATCTTCAGCCATCTTAAGCATCTGTTTCTTAGGCATGGGGCCTTGAACTGTAGGCTGATATACAGTTTTCTTTGGTTTTAAAGGAGTTTTAAGTTTAGCATAAGAGTTAATGGTGAGTGTAGTTGGTCTGAAGACACCTTCTGTAACTGAAGGTGTTTCCGTTGCACCGGTGTCTAATTCTGCTCCGGTGTCGGTAGATGGCTGCGTCGGCCTAGTAGACTCTGCATGGGAATCCGCAGCTGTCTGTGGTTCCAGCTCTGCGGTAGTCAGGGGCTGCGTAGGTGCCTCACTGAAAACCAGAGAACCAGCGACAGGCCCAGCTGAGGCCTCGGTGTCTGGCTTATTCCTAGGCTGCCTGTCCTTATCCTTCCATTTTTTATGAATAGCGGTCGTCAGCTGTTCCGACGGCATGATATAATTAAATTTCCTACCAAAATAATGCCGTGCGAAGTCAAAATGGCATTTGATAGTTCATTAATTAAACCTAGCGCAAAACCGACAACCTGTGACTTTGTGGTCTGGGCCTAGGCAAGGAATACAATAGGAATGGAAGTCCTTATGATGTATTTGCTTCCCACAAGAAATGCAATTGTTAACTTTTTCTGACATCGGACTGAGGCAAGAAAATGTTCCCCAGTGGGGTACTTGGCTTTATTGAAGACTTCGGACTGAAATTCAAATTGGAAATCTCAGGTGTCAGCCGACCGGCACTTGCGTACTGCTTCTGCTTCGGGCACCGCGTGGCAAGAAAGATGGAAGAAAATGGTGTCGGATGCCTCTTATATACCCCTGGCGCACTGACGTCAGGGAAGAAACGACAGCAACCGATGCCGGACCAAGACTTTGGAATTCGGGCTGACTGTGGGACCGCCTGATGGCAGGATAACCCAAGTGTGATGACTGCAGCAGGGTAACACGATGAACATCAGGGTAGAGTTTGGCATTGGTAGGGGAAAGTCATTGAGATGGTTTCCTGTAAGGTTGTGACTTGTCCTCAACCTCCTTTGGGTGTTGAAGCACCCCACTGTCGTGGCCTGTAAGATCCTTGGGGCTGAGATCTGCCTCTTGGGAGTCTGTATCTACCTTTGTGGCCTGTCTGACACTGGAAAGGACCAATTTTTAGTAGGCCAATTTCTGCTAAATCTTGGTGGCTATACTTGTAAGAAATCCTTTACTGTTTGCATAGATTTTTCCTTATCCTCCATTTTCTTTAATACCGCCTCTGCTTTAACACCAAATAAAATATCTATCTGTAAAGGAGCATCTAATAATTTTGTCTTGACATGATCTGGTAAGGTTTGTTCCTTTAACCAAGCATGCCTTTGAATCACAGATCCTGTTACTGCTGCTCTACAAGAAGCTTCTAATGAATCAAAACCACATTGCAGAGTATGTTTTCCCACTTGTTTAGCTGCATGCAATAAATCCTGCATTTCCTTAAAATCAGGTTGTTCTGCACTCGTACTCATTTTCTGTTTTAACTGAGACAGTAAATATTGTTGATATTTAAGCATGTGAAACTGGCAATTTAAAGCCCTCCCTGCTAAAGTTGCAGAGGTGTAAACTTTCTCCTCCCATCTGTCTAATGCTCTGGAATCCCTGTCCGAGGGAACTGGATTTTTAGCTGTGGAGGCCTTTACCCCTTTAGGACCCTGGGAAATAGTTTCTGGGTCAGCAGCAGGGTTTTTATAAAGAAATTTGTGAGAGTCAGGGACTCTGTAGTACCTGTCTGGCTTGACTGGAGCAGGGGGTAAAGAATCTGGATTTAAACTGGATTCAGAGAACACATCGTCCACAATATCCAACACTGGCGGAATAGCAAGGGGCCTGTGCTGAGGCAATAAAAGAAAGTCTCTGAGCCTTTTCTTGGACTCAGAGTAATCCTGGCCCTCCCAGTGGAAATGCTCACTCGTGGTGTATAAAGTTTCCCCAAGAGAGTAATCCTCAGGAGGAGAGACTGAAGGAATAGATTCTTCAGCATCAAAGTCCTCATAGGTGGGTAAGGAATATCCCTGGTCTGAAGAGGAGTCAGAATATACAGAAATCTGGTCAGAGGAATCAGTCTGTATCCTGCCTAGGCCTTTTATCAGGAGGGGGATGGGTACCCCTGATCAGAGTAATTAAGTCTTCGGCCATTTTGAGCATCTGCTTTTTAGGCAAGGAGGCCTGTCCAAGGGAATGCTGTACTTGCTTCTTTGTCTTTAAAGTTGCTTTAGACTTAGCTGTAGATGCAATGGTAAGTTGTGAAGGTCTGAAAACACCCTCAGATGCCGAAGCCTGCTCAGCGGCTCTGGACCCATCTGAAGGGTTAGTCTCCATAGGCCCAACACCTTGAGCATCCAGAGGCCTAGGCAACTCACGTGGGAGTTGGTCATGGCCTGCGGCTCAGGTAGTGGGTGTCAGGGGCTGCGAAAGCACCTCACTGAGAACCAGGGACTGGCCTAGAAGAGGCTTCGTCATCAGTTTTGGGCCTCTGATGCCTGTCCTTATTCTTATCTTTGCGTTTTTTTTGTGAATTCCGGTAGTCGGTTGCTCCGACGGCATGGTATAATTAAACCTTCAGCCAAAATAATGGCGTGCAAAATCAAACCGACGTTTAATAGTGCGTTTGTTAAATCTAGTACAAAACCGACAACTAGTGACGTCGTGATCTGGGCCTAGGCATGGAATACAGTAAGAATGAAAATCCTTATGAGGTATTTGCTTCCCACAAGAAATGCAATTATTAACTTTTACTGACATCTGTCTGAGGTAAGAAAAAGTTTCCCCAACAGGGTACTTAGCTTCATAGAAGACTTCAGATCTGAAATCGAATTTGAAATCTCAGGAGTCAGCCGACCGGCACTTGCGAACTGCTTTTGCTTCGGGCACCGAGCGGCAAGAAAGACTGAAGAAAATGGCATCAGCTGCATCTAATATACCCCTGGCGCACTGACGTCAGGGAAGAAGCGACAGCAACCGATGCCAGACCAAGACTTTGGAACTCTGGACGACTGCGGGACCGCCTGACGGTAGGATAATCTAAGTGTAATGACTGCAGCAGTGAAACACGATGAACATCATCTTTGTTGAGAGATTGACTGTTCTGATCCAAAACATTTTTTCAAGTACCACTGGATTTTCCTTATGTGAAGTCTACCTAGAGGAATCATTAAGATACACGAGACCATGTATCCCAGAAGTTTGGAAAAGTACAGTTGTGTACACTTACCATAAATGTAGATGTTAGAGTGTATTCACTGTTGCAGTCATTGCATTTGGGTTATCCCTGCCAGGGTAGCCCTCAGCCGGCCCGAATACCAGAGACTTAGTATTTCTGCGTCTGTTGCGGTCGCTTGAGGAGTGACGTCAGGTTGTCAGTAGTATAAAGTAAGGCAGCCAACACCATTACATCAGTTTTCTTGCCCTAAACTATTTAATTTTATTTATTTATTGCATTTGTTGACTGGAAAGTCCACTGGGCCTAGGAAGAGCCCATTTTCAGTGGAGGCCCGGGGAGAAAAGCTCCACAATAATACATACATAAGTAATAGAACAATGTTGATACATACAAAAGTAAAAAAATGAAGTTGAAACCTAGGACATCTTCATTCCATTAATTACATACAAAAATCCTTAACTACATGCAAGAGTAAAAAGTACAGTTTTGTACCTACCATAAATGTAGATGTTCGAAGATCCACATTGCTGCAGTCCTAACACTTGGGGTAGTCCGCTGTCCCAGTCGGCCCGAATACCAAAGTATAAGGCTGACGTCGGTCAAGGCGCATTTGTCTGACATCAGGACGTCAGGGTACAAATGCGCATGACCGACGTCATATCCTCAGTCTTTTCTTGCCCCAGATGTCAGAAGATCCTAAAAAGATAAGGCCAAAACCAAAAAACACCAAAACACTCCTGTAACTAAAATATGTACAATATATACAAATTTACAAAAAATAGAACCTCACCCACACAACCACCCCTAAACACAGAGGGGAAGGAGGGAGGGAAAATTGGACTGCAGCAATGTGGTTCTTCGAACATCTACATTTATGGTAGGTACAAAACTGTACTATGTTCTTCATCTCACATTGCTGCAGTCCTAACACTTGGGTAGAATCCCAAAGCAGAGGTAAGGGAGGATGGCTAAACTATAATGAAGCAGGAGCTGCCAAAATGCCCTGTAACACAGCAGTGGCAAAACCAGCCCTGGACTTAGAATAGAGAGGAAGGTTGTAATGCTTGGAGAAAGTATGCACTGAACTCCAAGTAGCTGCCTCCAAAATATCCTTAGTTGCCACCCCTTAGAAATGCTGTTGAAGTGGCAGTAGCCCTAGTGGAATGAGGCCTAATCCCAGCTGGAATCTCCTTGCCATGATGGGAGTAACAGAATGCAATGCAAAACCCAATCCACTTAGATATAGTTTGTTTTGACACAGGCTTGCCCTGAGAACTCAAAGCAAAAGAAACAAACAACTGCTGAGACTGCCTAAAATCCCTAGTCCTGCTTAAATAATAACGCAACTGCCTGTGTACATCTAAAGTATGCAAAATCTTTTCCCCTATTTTGGGGATCTGCATAAAAAGTAGGCAAATGAATAGTTTGGTTTAAAGCCACACTAGAAACCACCTTAGGCATAAATGAAGGATTAGTACGTAATGATACCCTATCCTTATGAAAAATCAAAAAAGGCTCCACCGCCATAAGGGCCTGCAATTCAGAAACCCTTCTTGCAGAAGTAATGGCCAACAAAAAAGCAGTCTTCCATGACAAGTATTTCAACTCAGCAGTAGCCGCAGGCTCAAAAGGTTGTAGAGTAAGTTTCTCCAACACAAAATTGAGATCCCAAGCAGGAGTAGGAGCTCTACGTGGGGGTCTTATATTCTTTGCCCCTCTAAGAAATTGCTTGAACAAAGGATGAGAAAACAATGGTGGGTCACAATCATAGTGAGCTGAGATTGCTGCAGCATGAATCTTAATGGAAGAGAAAGACAAACCTTTGTCTAATAGCTCAGTAAGATATTGAAGAGCCACACTCAAATTAGGCTCAGAAACATCCAAATCCTTTGCTGCACTCCAAAATAAAAATCTCTTCCATTTTTCTGCATACACTTTACGTGTACTAGGTCTTCTGGCTTCCATAATCACATTCAATACTTGTTGAGGAAGTTGAGACCTGCTGTGGTTCAAAACAGAATATGCCAGGCTGTTAGATGAAGAGAGTGAAGCTTGACATTGAGTAGATGACCGTCCCTCTGAGACAAAAGGTGTGGAACTAAAGGTAAAGGCCATGGAGGCTTTCTTACCAGATTCCTCAGTAATGGGTACCAGTGTTGCCGAGGCCAATCTGGAGCTATCAAAATCATCCTTGGCTTGTCTTGTCTGACCTTTAGGAGTACCTTTGGGAGGAGAGGCAGAGGTGGAAAGGCATACACATGAAGATTTTCCCAACTGAACGAAAGAGCATCCACTTTCCAAGCTGTGTGATGAAAACTTTTCGTGCAAAACTTTGGCAGCTGGTGGTTTAGTGGAGAAGCGAACAGATCTATGTCTGGAGTTCCCCATAACACTGTCAATTTTTGAAATACATGAAGATCCAGTTTCCACTCGTGGGGATCCATGATTTGCCTGCTTAACACATCTGCTAGGGAGTTCTGTGCTCCTGGCAGAAACCTTGCCTGAAGAGTAAGTTGCAGGCTGAGCGCAGTCTCCCACAAAATCATTGCTTGCCTGCATAGAGGATAAGAATGTGTTCCCCCTTGCTTGTTGATGTACCACATGACAGTTGTGTTGTCTGTTAGAATCAACACCTGCCCTGGAAGAAGCAACTCCTTGAAAGCCATCAATGCAAACTGGACTGCTAACATCTCCTTCATGTTGATATGTAGATGCTGTAGTCTGGCAGGCCACTTGTCTTGTATCCACTTTCCATTCAGATGAGCTCCCCAAGCTATGTCTGAGGCATCTGTCGTTAGAATCTGACTCGCCTCTGGCCGGGTCACAGAGAGTCCCTTGTTTAGGTGACATTCCTGAGCCCACCACAAAAATTCCTTTTGAATGCAAGGTATTATTTGAATGACAGTGTCCAGATCCTGGCAGTGCTGTGTCCATACATTTTGAGATACCATTGTAGCTTCCTCATATGCAGTTTGGCATTGGGAAGCACCAGAATACAAGATGCCATGAACCCTAATGCTTGAAGGACTGTCCTTGCAGTCAGCACGGACTGATGAGATAGTTGATGGAAGTAAAGGGATAGACTCTTTTGTTTGTCCGGGGTTAAAAGGCCATCTGGGCTGCTGTATTCAGTCTCACACCCAGAAAGCACATGTCTTGAGAGGGTACTAGACTGGACTTTATTTCGTTCACAGAATACCCCAGGCATCTTAGCACTGCTATCACATATTCCAGATGCTGAAGAAGCTCGTCCTTTTCTTGAGCCAGAATCAGACAGTCGTCCAAGTAAGGATAGATTTGTATTCCTTTTAGCCTGAAAAAGCTACAACTGGAGCCAGAACTTTGTGAATACTCTGGGCGCAGTAGATAAGCCAAAGGGCAATGCAGAGAACTGATAATGGAAATTTCCAGCTCGAAACGCAGATACTTCCTGCAACTGAGTCTGATAGGCACATGAAGGTAAGCCTCCTTGAGATCTAAAGTTACCATCCAGTGATCTTTGCCCAGCAGAGGTAAAAGCTGTTGTAACGTCAACATTTTGAACTTGGGAATGTCCAAATAAGTGTTGAGGATAGACAAATCCAAAATTGGTCTCCACGTGTTCCCCTTTTTTGGTACTAGGAACAGGCGAGAATAAAACCCTAGGCCCCTTTCTGGCACAGGAACCGGCTGAATGGCCCCTATCTGGAGCAACAGAGAAATTTGCTTGTGAGCCTCTTTTCTTTGTATAGGAGGAATGTCTGGCATGCCTTTGAAAGGAGGCAAGGTATGGAAATAAAACCTGTAACCGTGGTGAATGATATCCAATACCCATCTGTCTTGGGTAATAACACTCCAATTTTCTTTGAAAAGTGCCAGCCTTCCTCCCAAAGGTGCTGCCAGACGAGAAGGCTCTGGCAGCTGAAAAGGCAAGTCATTGGGTCTGCTTACGAAAGGACTGACCCCTGCCCTCACCAGAAGACTGGGCAGGCGAACTGCCTGTTCTAGGCCTAAAAGAACCTTGAGCTCTGCCCCTACCACGTCTAGATTTACCCCTAGACTGAGAATCATAAGAAGGATAAGTCCACCCCTTAGTAGGCCAATTTCTACTAAACTTTGGAGGCTGAACCTGCAAAAAATCTTTAACAGTCTGCATAGACTTAGCCTTGTCCTCCATTTTCTTTAAAACTGCGTCCACAGGCGCACCAAATAACACATCAGATTGTAAAGGAGCATCTAAAATCCTTGTCTTTACATGTTCAGCTAAATTCTGATCCCTGAGCCAGGCGTGCCTGCGAAGAACAGAACCAGTGGCTGCCACCCTCAAGGAGGCCTGTACAGCATCAAAACCACATTGCAAGGAATGCTTACCCACCTGTTCAGAAACATGAACTAAATCCTGCAACTCTTTACACTCAATACCTTCCGCCAGAGCATCTACCTTAGACTTCAATTGTGAAAGGAGATAATTTTGGTATTTCAACATGTGAAACTGGCAATTCAAAGCCCTCATGGCTAAAGTGGAAGAAGTATACACCTTTTTCCCCCATCTATCCAAAGCCCTTGCCTCTTTATCAGAAGGAACAGGATTTTTAACAACAGAAGCCTTAACACCTTTAGGGCCCTGAGAAACAGTTTCTGGGTCTGCCCTAGGACTCTTAAAAGATACTTATGAGCTTCAGGCACCCTATAATACCTGTCCGGTTTAACTGGGGCAGGAGGCAAAGAATCAGGGTTCAGGGAAGCCTCTGCAAAAACATCCTCTACTACATCCAGAACAGGAGGTATAGCTAAAGGCCTATGCTGGGGTAGAAACGATCATTCCCAAAGCCTTTTCCTAGAGTCAGAGAAATCTTGACCTTCCCATTTAAAATGCTCCCTCATGGAATGAAGAGTCTCTGAAAAAGAAAAATCCTCAGGAGGAGAAGCCGAAGGAGTAGAGTCATCTACATCAGAATCAGAATAAGGAGGATACTCCTGCAAGTCTTCAGCCGAAGACTCAGAAGCCTCCGAACACTGTTCAAAACTCTCAAGCTCAGGTTCCACCCTAGGCCTCTTATCAGGGGGGGGTAAAGAACCTCTAATCATAGTAATCAAATCTTCTACCATTTTAAGCATATGTTTCTTAGGCAGAGACCCTGAAGAACTAGGGGAGACCCCCACTGAAGTTAACCCTGGCCTACCTCTAGAAGGAGCCTTGGAAACAGAAGGGGAGGGCCTAACCACCTTAGGAAGGGAGGGGAGAACAGCTACCTGAGAAGCCCCTTCAGCCTGGCCTACCTCCTGTGAGGACACATCTTGTAACAGTAAAGTCTCCCCCTGAGAATCCAAAGGAACTTCTGGTAGAACCACCGGCTCCACCGAGCCCTCTAAAGAACCGACGTCCGGGACAGACTGTTCTTCCACCCTAGGCTTCGCTGCTTTGTCCTTGCGCTTTTTAGACGAAGCGGGCGTCGGAGCATCCGACGGCATGTTGTAATTACAACGCTTCCCAAAAACTAACCTGGCACAATCTAATCTTCTCTTAATAGTGCGTTTATTAAATCTAGCACAAGAGCGACAGCCAACAACGTCGTGCTCAGGCCCTAAGCAAGGTATACACAATGTATGGTAATCTCTATGAGGTATCTGTTTCCCACAAGAAATACAGTTATTCACTTTCTGACATCCGGTTAAATACTGAGGCAAGAAAAAACAAAATATTCCCCAACGGGTACTTAGCCAACTTTGATTCGGTCTGAAACTCCGACTTCAGAAAATTTCAGAACGCCAACCTGCACTCGCAAAACTGCTTCTGCATCGGACCATGCGGCAAAAAAGACTGGGGATATGACGTCGGTCATGCGCATTTGTACCCTGACGTCCTGATGTCAGACAAATGCACCTTGACCGACGTCAGCCTTATACTTTGGTATTCGGGCCGACTGGGACAGCGGACTACCCCAAGTGTTAGGACTGCAGCAATGTGAGATGAAGAACATCTGTGTTAATGTATAGGATCAAGTGTTATGGGGAGTAGTGTGACACAGGAGGAAAAGTAGTGGCAGAAGTGGCAATGTATTAGTCAGCTAAAGGTGTGAAAGTGAAGTCCTAAGGTGAGCAGAGTTGACTTCTGAGTAGAAAGCTGGTGACAGGTCAGAGTTAGTCGAGGTGACAGAAATGAGTCAGAAAGGTACAGAGATGAGGAGGGGAATGAGAAGGAAATTAGGTGCTGGGGTTATTTGGTGAGGTACAGGAGCACAGCCAGTGAGAGGAAAAATGCAACTTGAGGGATTTTTTAAAGGAAGCAAGATTACTGATCCTCCTGAGTGAAGGAGGCAGATTATTCCATAACTTAAGAGACAGAATGAGAGTACCGCATTTGGCCAGCTGAGAGTTTAGGTTTCTCAATGGATAACATTTTGTTTTCAGACCTGAGATGGAGATTGGGGTAGTACATGGTCAGTATGGATGTGAAGGAAGGGCAGCTTTCAGGATGAAAGATTATCTTGTGGGCTGTATTTAATTGTAGGTAAGTAAGGTGGTGGGGGGATTCTAGCCACTTTAGTTGATACAGAGATAAGCAATGGTGGGTACAATATTTTGCGCTTGTAGCAAATTTGTTGTAACAAAGAGTCCAGCTTATTTTTTAAGGAGGTTTGTAGGTTGAAGATGTGGGTGCCACATAGAAGTGTTGGAAGTAGGAAGGATGAGCCTAAGGCCTTTTTTGCAGAGTCTGAGAAAACTGTTGTGCCCATATAAGGCACCCATTTTTTTATGTTTTTTTTTTTTATGTTGTGGATGTCAAGGTCAAAATTAGTCTGTCTTCGATGATGACACCTAGCAATTTGGTACTAGGGACAACTTTGATAGTGTTATTATGGGAACTAGTGTTATTATGGGAACTAGCAGTAAATACAGTCTTGTCAACAGGGTTAGATTTTGTGAGTGTAAATAATAGTTTTGTCTTACTGGGGTTAACAGCGAGGTGATTCTGGGACATCCAGTGCTCAGTAGAGGTAAATGCTTCTTGGGTAAGATGCTGTAATTCAGTGACAGAGTTTGAGGAGCAAATGATGGTTGAGTCATCTGCATATTGGATAACAGTATTATGAAGTTATTGACAAATATACTGAAAAGGAAGGGACCCAGAATTGAGCCTTGAGGAACACCTGTGTTAGTAGTAATGAATGAGGAGGAGGAGTGCTGCCATCTGGTAGATTGCTGTCAATTGCTGAGATAGTTGGTAAACCACTGTAGGGTGGAGGGACATAGGCTAAGGCTAGAGAATGTAGTAAGCAGTAGAGAGTGGGAAATTGTGTCAAATGCCTTTGATAAATCAAGAAAGAGTGCAGAAACTAAGGAGCCAGCATCACAAGCTCTATTTACTGTGTCTAAGAAGGAAATGAGGGCTGTACTAGTGCCATGGTGACTGGGGGAAAGCAATTGGTGTTTTACTAGATGACTTATGAGCTGTGTAAGGATGCATTTCTCTAATATTTTAGAGATGGGGGAAAGAATGGCGATGGGGCAGAAATTAGAGATATCAGAGTTGTTACCACCTTTATGAAGAGGGATGACAAATGCTTTCTTCCAGATATCTGGTATATAGGATTCTTGATTGGACCTGTTAAGCAGAATGCTGATAGGATAAGCAATGGAGAGGGCTGCTAGTTATAAATATTCTGCAGGTAGACTCTCGGGCGTTTGTGCATGGTTTTAGTTCATACAAATGTTTCTGAATGGTGGATGTGGGAATGGGTGATGGTGTAAAGGTGGATAAGGGATTTGAAGGGTTATGTGTTGATGGTTGGTAAGGTATGCTGCAAGTTTGGTAATTGTGTCAAAGTATGCATTGAAGAGTGAAGCTAGTTCAGAGGGAGTTTTTTCTGGGTTTGGACATGGGTAGTGTATGTTCCTGGATGGAGCAGAGAGTTAAATTGCTCCCCAGAATTGTTTGGAATTTTGTTTATGCTGGTCTTGAATAATTTGGATGTATTCTTTTTTCTTAACAACTAAGTGTTTAGCCTGATTGCGAAGTTGCTTGTATTCCATGAGATTGGTAGGAGTTTTGTTTTTTTGCCAGGTTTTCCAAACTTTGTCCCTAGAGTAATGCCAGCAGGCATGTTTTGCTTTGACTCTCTAGTCTGAGAGGGGCAAGACTTAAAGAATTACACAGTTTTGTTAAGTGGAAGAAATGTCAGTGGGTTCCAGTTTGTTATCTGCAGGATGTCATTGAGGGTATTTTGGGAGAAGTGAGATAGATTTCTGGTATTTCTAAATTGGCGACTGTTCGTTGCTGTTGCTATAGGACGGACGTCAGCTTGTCAGTAGTGTAAAGTAAGGCAGCCAACACCATTTCATCAGTTTTTCTTGCCCTAGCCTGTCAGGAGCCCGCCAAGTAGGAGGCCAGGTTCTGGTGGAAGAACCCCACCAGTAGAAAATAAATACCAATATGTCCTTTGTAAGGAAAGGAGAATAATAAGGAAGAATGCTAATAAAAGGAGAAGAGAAGAAAGCGGGAGGGAGGGAAACCAGGACTGCAACAGTGAAGACACTAACATCTACATTTATGGTAAGTGTACACAACTGTACTATGTTCTTCGTGTTTCACTGTTGCAGTCATCACATTTGGGTTGATTCCCAAAGCTGAGGAAGGGTGGAGGCAATCAATGAAACTAGGGGCTGGTTAGGATGCCCTGCAAGTCAGCAGAGGCAAACCCTGCCCTGGATTTGGAGGAGAGGCAGGTGGTAATGCTTGGTAAAAGTGTGAACAGATGTCCAGGTGGCAGCCACCAGGATGTACCTGGTGGGGACTCCTCTGAGGAAAGCTGCAGAGGTGAAGGCTGCTCTGGTGGAGTGTATTCTGACCCCCTTGGGGGTGGCTTTCCATGCTGTTTGTAGCAGAAATGGATGCAATGTGCTATCCATTTGGAAATGGTTTGTTTGGAGATGGCTTTAACTTCTGCCCCTGTAGCAAAGCTAACCAGCAATTGATCAGATTTTCTGAAGGATTTAGTCTGATCTAGATAGAATCTGAGCTGTCTGTGCACATCTAGAGAGTGAAGAAACCTTTCCCCCTTGTTCTGGGGATTAGGAAAAAAGGTGGGCAAATGAATGGATTGGTTGAGAGCCACAGAGGACACCACCTTGGGCATGAAGGATGGGTTAGTTCTGAGGGATACCCTGTCTGCATGGAAGATGAAGGGTTCCACAGCCATGAGTGCTTGCAGTTCAGAGACTCTTGGCTGAAGTGATGGCCAGAAGGAATGCCGTCTTCCAGGAGGAAAATTTTAGCTCTGCAGAAGAAGCTGGTTTGAAAGGAGGCAGGGTCAGCTTTTCCAACACAAAGTTAAGGTCCCAAGCTGGTGTTGGTGCCCTTCAGGGTGGCCTCAAGTTGCTAGTCCCTCTTAGGAACTGTTTGATCAAAGGGTGTGAGAAAAGGGGCTGCTCAGTGTGAAAATGAGCAGAAGAGGAGGCATGAATTTTTATAGAGGAGAAAGAGGCCACTGTGTAGTAGGTCAGCTAAGTAATCCAGGATGGGAGGGAGAGCTGTGCCGTATGGACTCCCTTAGCCTGGATCCAGGTGCAGAACCTTTTCCATTTATCAGCATAAGACCTTCTGGTGCTAGGGTGTCTGGCCTCATGGATAACAACCATAACCTGTTTACTAATGTTGGCAGACTGGTTCAGGGTTAGGGAATAAGCCAAACCCTGAAATTGAGTGTCTGCAATTGGGGATGCATGAATTCCCCTTCCCTCTGGGTCAGGAGGTTTAGAATCCGAGGAAGATGCCATGGAGGCAGCGGGGACAGGCTGCGCAGCAAGGGGTATCAGTGTTGCTGGGGCCAGTCTGGGGCTATAAGAATGGTCCTTGGTTTTTCCTCCCTTATTTTGAGCAGTACCCTAGCGATGAGAGGTAGGGGAGGAAAGGCATAGACTGATAGACTGACTCAGGGGAAGGACAGGGCATGCACATTCCAAGCCATGCAGTGATGGTTCACTGGTGCAGAATTTTCTGAGCTAATGGTTGGTGTGGGAGGCAAAGGTCAACCTTCGGGGTTCCCAATTTCTGATTTATTAGGGTGAAGGTACTTCTGTTGAGTTGCCACTCATGTGGGTCCAGAAGATTTCTGATCAATTGGTCTGCCAGAAAGTTGAGAGCCTGGTAGGAATTGTGCTAACAGGTGTAGTTGCATGGCAGAGGCTGTGTGCCAAAGGGTCATGACCAGCCTGCATAGAGGGTAGGAGCGAGCCCCTCCCTGCTTGCTAATGTACTACATCACAGTGGAGCTGTCTGTTTTGATCAAGACAGCCCCTGGAGAGAGAAGGGGCTTGAAAGCTATCAAGGCGTGCTTGCACAGCCATCATCACTTTTTGATTGCTGTGCAGAGGGATTTGCTGTGGGCTCCATTGGCCCTGTATGCAACTGCCGCCCAGGTGTGCACCCCAAGCATAGCCTGATGCATCTGTGGTGAGGGTCTGGGCAGTGGTGGGGTGGGAAGAAAGGCAGTTTCTTGTTGAGGGAGCATGCTGTTGCCCACCAAAGAAAATCTTTAATAAGGCAAAGAATTAAAGGTAGAGGAGTTTCCAGATCTTGCGAGAGTGCTGACAACAAAGGCTCTTTAGGTACCATTGAAGTTTCCTGATATGCAGTCTGGCATATGGAATGAGTAGTATGCAAGATGCCATGAACCCCAGAGCTTGCAGGATCTTCCTTGCAGTTAGCTGGGGCCTGGTGGCTAGCTGAGAGAATTAGGCAGTCAGGAAAATTTGTTTCTCTGGTGTAAGGTATGCCACCAGGGATGCTGTGTCTAGACTTGCACCAGGAAGATTATCCTTTGGGTAGGCACCTGTTTGGATTTCTTTAAATTGATAGTGTACCCTAGGGAGGTTAGGAAGGTCTTTAAAGGCCAGGTGCTTGAACAGCTTTTCCTGGCTGTCTGTCTGAATAAGGCAGTCTAAGTATGGGTAAATCTGAATATTTCTTTGTCTGCAACAGGCAATGGCCGGAGCCAGACATTTTGGGAAAACTCTGGTAGCAGTAGATAAGCCAAAGGGAAGCACAGAAAACTGAAAGCGGAGATATTTCCTGCAGGATTCTCTGATAGGAATGTGGAGGTAGACCTCTTTTAGATCTAGGGTGGCTAGCCAAGCTTCCTTGGAGAGCATGGGTAGCAGGTGTTGGGGGGTGAGCATTTCTGAATTTTGGGATCACCAGGAAGGTGTTTAGAATGGATACATAGAGGATGGGGTGCCAGGTGCCCTCTTTTCTGGGTACCAAAAAAAGTCTGGAGTAGAAACCTTGGCCTATTTGTTCTGCAGGAACTGCTCTAGTGCCCTCATAGAAAGCAAGGAAAGGATTTGCTTTTGAGCCTCTACCCAATGAATAAGAGGTAGATCTGGGAACACTTTTGGGGTTGGAAGGGTGTGGAAGGAAAATTTGAATCCCTGAGACGCAATATTCAGAACCAGTGGTTGATAATGGTGGCCCAGGTGCTTGAGTGAAAGGAGAGCTTTCCTCCTAAGGGTAAGTGAAGGTGGGCAGAGGGAGGGGGTGGAGGAGGCGAGTCATTGTGAGTTCTTAACATAAGGGGGTGGCTTAGAACTCCCTGGTTTTGAAGTGGAGGTAGTCCACTGCTTAGATCTCTGCATTCCCTGTGACTGCCGTCTGGGGAGTCCGATTCCACTGGGCCTAGGCTGGGCCGGTTTACTGGGAGCAGGAAAGGACCAGTGTTTGGAAGGACAATGTCTGCTGAACCTAGGGGGCTGGACCTGCAAGAAATTCTTAACTGTTTGTATACATTTTGCTTTTTCTTCCATCTTTAAGACCTCTTCTGCCTTAGTGCCAAATAGGTTATCTTTGTGCAAGGGGGCATCCAACAATTTAGATTTGACATGGTCTGGCAGGGGCTGTTCCTTAAGCTATGCATGCCTTCTAATGACAGATAAGGTGACTGTTGCCCTGAAAGAAGCTTCTAGGGCATCAAAACCACAGTGCAAGGTGTGTTTATTTACTTTACTTGCAGAATGCATTAACTCTTGCAAATCTTTAGATTCTGCCCAAGCAGAAAAGGAAGACTTTGTTTAAGGAGTTCCAAGGTATGTTGCTGAAATTTCAGCATATGGAACTGACAACTTAGTGCCCTGACAGGAAGAGTAGCTGGTGTGTACATGTTTTTACTATCTGTCCAATGCTCGTGAATCCTTGTCTGGGGGGGGGGGGGATTCTTGGCAAAGGTTGCTTTAATCCCTTTAGGCCCTTGAGAAATTACCTCAGGGTCAGCTGTAGGATTTTTACAAAGATATTTGTGCGAGTCAGGGACTTATAGGATCTGTCTGGTTTTCTGGCAGCAGGAGGAAGGGCGTCAGGAGTAGAGCTGGATTCGAGGAAAGCACCCTCCACAACATCCAGGACTGGGGGGGGGTCAAGGGTCTGTGTTGTGGAAGATCTAGGAATTCCCAGAGTCTGTTTTTTAGACTGAGGGTAGTCCTGACTCTCCCATTGGAAATGCTCCCTTAAGGTATGCAGGGTTTCCCCAAAGGAAAAATCCTCTGGGGGAAGAGGCTGAATGAATGGAATCCTCTGCATCAGAATCCTCATAATTGGAGAGGGGTTGCATGTCTTCATATTCAGATGCATCATATTCATCTGACTCAATCAGACAAAACTACAGGGGACAGATCTCTTTTCCTTTTGGAGGGAGTAGCTTGGCTTCCCCTGATCACCATGATAATGTCTTCCGCCATTTCAAGCATTTGAGACTGAAGCAAGGTAGCAGGTGCCTGAGAGTGGGTCTGTTTCATACCCTGGGCCTAAGAAACTCTGTCGATTTTGAAAGTACGGTAGTTGTGAAAGACATCAGTTTGTGTCGAGATTCGGTAGTGCGATGGGCTTCCTCGGAAGCCGGTTTCTGCTCAGCAGCTCTGGACCAATCCAAGGTAGAGACGGCCGCAGGATCCTTAGTCGAAGACAAGTTTTGCAGCACACCAGACTCCAAAAGGGTCTCTGTATTGACCTGCGAATCAACAGAAGCAAGCATCAGAGGCTGCAAACGTGCCTCACTGAGTACTAGAGAACTGATGACTAGCTTGACGGAAGCGTCATCCGTAGGTTTGGACTTGTGCAGTTTGTCGCTGTCTTCATCTTTATGTTTTTTTGGAAGATCTGCTGTTGGGTGGCTTACCAAAGCCATATCAGAATTAGAGGACTGTAGGCGAAAATATCTGGCTACAAGGGCCAGATGACAGATAGTTCTAGTGTTGAACAAAGCACAGAAGCGACAACGGGAGACGTTGTGGTCTGGGCCTAAACAACTGACGCAGTAAGAGTGGAAGGGTCGGTGTGGCATTTGCTTTCTACACGCAAGACAATTAACTTTTTCTGACATCTGTTAGTGCAAGAAAAAAGGATCCCCAATGGGGGTACTTAGCTTTAGAAGACTTCAATTCGGTAGACGGAAACTCAGGTGGCAGCTGACCGGCACTCATGTGAACTGCTTCTGCTTCAGGCTCCATGGCAAGAAAGACTGATGTAATGGCATCGGCTGCCTTACTTTATACTATTGATAACCTGACGTCAGTCCTCAAGCGACAGCAACCGACGCAGAAATACTAAGCATCTGGTATTTGAGCCAGCTGAGGGCTACCCTGGCAGGGATAACCCAAAATGTGATGAATGCAACAGTGAAACACGAAGAACATCCTCCAGTGCTAGAATAGAATTTAGGGCAACAGGAAACTGGAAGCAGTTTGTTAGGAAAGAGATATTTTCCTGTGGAAGTAAAGCTCTTTGCATGTAAGGCCCCAAGAAAGACTAGTTTTGTGGATGGGGAGAGACTGGAGTTTTTCAGGTTTAGGGTATAGTCTAGGGAGGAGAAAATTGTAAAATGGTCATAGCTCACAGTAAGGCGGAGAAGCTCCTCCATAGAATCACCTTGGATCAGGCAGTCTTGTAGGCAAGTCTACTGAATGGCCTTGGTCCTGCTGTTAGCCATTATTAGAGCCCGGCATTTCGTAAATACTTTTGGTGCAGTAAATAAGGCAAAGGAAAGTGCACAGAATTAATTATTTCAACCTGCGTTGAAGTGTAGATGCTTACTGTGAGACCTTGCTTTGAGAATGTGATGGCAAGCAACTTTTACATCCAAGGGGACCATGTAGGCTTTTGGAGTAAGCATAGGTAGGAACTTCTGCAAAGTAAGCATTTTGAATTTTTAGACAAAGAAATCTATTCCGTTTTGACAACTCTATAATGGGCCTTCACATTCCATCTTTTCTTGGAGTACCCCCTTCCCTTCTCCTAGGAGGGTACCTCTTCTGTGAAGCCTTGCTTGTAAAACTTCAGCAACTTTGTTCAGAGCTTCTTAATTGGTTTGATGGAATGGTAAGAACACCATCAAGCTTTACGAGGGATACAAGAGTCTGTAGCCTGATATGATGCTTGGCACACATTTGTCTCGGGCAATTTTGACCCATTCATTGTTGAAGAAAGCTAACCTTCCTAATTTTGAAGGAATATTGGGGTTTGGAGTAAGGAAGCAGGGAATGGTTGATGTGGGACTTCAAGGGGGGGGGGGGTAGGACAGGTAGGTGACAGTACAGTTGTGTACACTTACCATAAATGTAGATGTTCGAGTGTATTCACTGTTGACGTTATCACATTTGGGTTATCTGCTTGCAGTAGCCCTCAGTCGGCCTGATTATCAAAGTCTTGGGTCCTACGTCAGTTGCTGTCTCATCTTCCATGACGTCAGGTAGTCAGGGGTATAAAGCATGCAGCCGATGCCATTACATCAGTTTTTCTTGTCCCAGATGTCTGGTGCCCCCCTAATGGGAAGCAATTAAATGTATATATACAAGGTTATACCTCCAACAAAAAAAAGCAAATACACCAAAAAGCTTTTAAGCATAGTAAAGGAGAATAGAGGTATAGCCAAAACCTGTCAGGGGGCTGGAGGGAGGGTAAAGTACAGTTGTGTACCTACCATAAATGTAGATGTTTGAATGTATTCACTGTTGCAGTCATTACACTTGGGATATCCTGCTGGCAGGCTTGACTCCAGTCGGCCTGAATTCCAAAGTCCTGGTCCAGCGTCGGTTGCTGTTGCCTCTTCTCTGATGTCAGTGTGCCAGGGGTACATAAAATGCAGCAGACGCCATTTTCTTCAGTTTTCTTGCCCCAGATATCAGGTGCCTCCAAGAAGGTAAGCAATATATATTGCTTATAAAAACATACACTAAAATAAAACAATACCTTCATCTACAAGCAAATACACCACATAGGTTGTATAGGACAGCGAAGTAAAGATAAGTTCCAGCAAAGAAAAGGGGGATGGAGGGAGGGTAACCTGGACTGCAACAGTGAATACACTCTAACATCTACATTTATGGTAGGTACACAACTGTACTATGATCATCGAGTTTCACTGTTGCAGTCATTACACTTGGGTAGAATCCTAAAGCTGAGGTAGAGTGGCTGGGTCTAAATAGGATTCAGAGTGGCTATGAGGCCCTGCAGAACTGCAGTGGCAAAGCCTGCTCTGGATTTAGAGTAAAGAGGCAAGTGATAATGCTTGGTAAAAGTGTGCACTGAACTCCAAGTTGCAGCCTCCAAAATTTCCTTCGTTGGTACTCCTGAGAAAGGCTGCTCAAGTGGCTGCTGCCCTGGTAGAATGTGGCCTAATATTCTTAGGCACTGATTTGCCAGGTTGTGCATAGCAGAAACGAATGCAGTGTCCTATCCATTTAGAAACAGTCAGCTTTGAAATAGCCTTTCCCTGTGATCCTGCAGCATATGCTACAAACAGTTGCTCAGTTTTTTCTGAAAGCTTTTGTTTTGTCCAAGTAGAAGCGTAGCTGCCGGTGTATGTCCAAAGAGTGCAGAAGTCTCTCCCCTTTATTCTGGGGATTTGGATAAAATGTTGGCAAATGAATGGTTTGGTTAAGAGCCACACTGGATACTACCTTTGGCATAAATGTTGGGTTTGTCCTTAGAGAAACCCTGTCCAGGTGAAAAATTATAAAAGGTTCCACTGCCATTAATGACTGTAACTCATACTCTTCTTGCTGAAGTTATTGCTAGGAGCAGAGCAGTTTTCCATAAGAATTTTATATCAGCTGTATTGGCTGGCTCAAAAGGAGGCAGTGTGGGCTTTTACAAGACAAAGTTGAGGTCCCATGTAGGTATCGGTGCTCTCCTTGGGGGTCTTATGTTTTCTGCCCCTCTGAGGTATTGTCTTAGCAGTGGATGTGAGAAAATAGGAGGTTCCGTATTGTAATGAGCTGAAATGGCAGGCGCATGGATTTTAATTGATGAGAAGGATAAGCCTTTGTCCATCATCTTAGTTAGGTATTGTAAAATCGGAGGAACATTTGGAACAAGTGGTTCAAGTCCGTGTGCCTGGTTCCAAGCACAGAATCTCTTCCATTTTTCTGCGTAAGATTTCCTGGTGCTGGGCCTCCTGGCTTCCAAAATGACATCCATAACAGCTTTAGAGAGAGATGTGCTCAGAGTGGCTATATTATTTGCCACGCAGCCAGATTTAAGGTTCTGAGTTGGCTGTGCAGGATCTGATTGTTTTGTTGAGTCAGAAGATGAGGAATTTGAGGTAAAGTCCAGGCTGCGCCTTGAGACAAGCTCTTTAGGATTGGGTACCAGTGCTGGTGTGGCCAGTCTGGGGCAATCAGAATAATTTTTGGCTTCTCGTCTGACTTTTAGGAGTACCTTGGGGAGGAGTGGCAGTGGTGGAAAGGCATAAACTGTTAGGGTTTTCCAGCTGAATGACAGGGCATCCACTTTCCATGCTTGTGAGTGATAAGTTCTTGTGCACAATCTCTGTAGTTGGCAGTTGTGAGGGGAGGCAAAAAGATCTGTCTGGGCATCCTCATTTCCTTGTTATTATGCTGAAGACCTGTGGATCTAGTTTCCACTCGTGAGGGTCCATGAGGTTTCTGCTTAGGTCATCTGCCAGAGTATTTTTCTTTCCTGGCAGGAATTGTGCCTGCAGATGTACTTGATAGGTCAGTGCTGTGTTCCACAAAGTCATGGCTTGCCTGCAAAGGGGTTAGGAATGCGTTCCCCCTTGCTTGTTTATGTACCACATAACTGTAGTATTGTCCATCTTTAGCAACAGCTGTCCTGAATGTAGTAGATCCTTGAAGGCTGTTCAGGGCATTCTGTACAGCTAGCATCTCTTTTTGATTGATATGAAGATGCATTTGGTCCGTGGGCCACGCGCCCTGAATACATTTTCCTGCTATGTGTGCCCCCCAGGCATAATCCGATGGATCTGTTGTTAGAGTCTGCCTGGCTCTTGGTAAAGTGAAAGGTTGTCCCTTATTTTGGTGACAGGCTAGTGCCCACCATCGAAACTGCTGTTGCAGGCAGAGGATAAGAGTTATTATTGTTTCCAGGCTGTGGCAATGTTGAGTCCAAACACTTTTTGGATGATATTGCAGCTTACTCATATGCAGTCTTGCATATGGAATTAGCAGGATGCAGGATGCCATGAAGCCCAAAGCCTGCAAAATTTTTCTTGCAGGTAACTGGGTCTTTGTTGCCATCATTTGAAAGTAATGAGTCATTTGCCTTTGCTTGTCTGGCGTGAGATAAGCCATCTGGGCAGTTGTATTTAAGCTTGCACCCAGGAATATTATCCCGAGAGGGCACTAGTTTTGATTTCTTTTCATTTACTGTGTACCCTAGGCAAATTAGTAATCTTTTTACAAATGCCAGATACCTTAGTAGAATGTCCTTTCTCTCTGCATGAATAAGGCAGTCGTCCAAGTAGGGATATATTTGAATTCCTTTTTGTCTGCAAAATGCAATTACTGGTGCCAGGCATTTTGTGAAGACCCTGGGTGCAGTAGAGAAGCCAAAGGACAGTGCAGAGGACTGGTAATGCATTGAGCCAGCTATGAATCTGAGGCATCTTCTGCAAGATTGTCTGATTGGGACATGCAGGTATGCCTCCTTGAGGTCCAAAGTAACTAGCCAAGCCTTCTTGCCCAGCATGGGTAGAAGCTGCTGCAGTGTCAACATTTTGAATTTTGGAACGTCCAGGAAAGTATTTAGAATAGACAGGTCCAGTATTGATCTCCAGGCTTTGTCCTTTCTGGATACCAAGAAAAGTCTTGAGTAAAATTCTTGCCCCTGCTCTTGCTGTGGTACTTTTTGAATAGCCCTCATGTCCATGAGAGCAGAAATTTGTTTTTGTGCCTCTGCCCATTGATTGTGTGGCAGGTCTGGCATACCTTTTGACCTTGGTAGGGTGTGGAAGTGGAACCTGTAACCCTGAGAAACAATATTCAGAACCCATTTGTCCTGGATGATCATGTGCCAGTTTTGTGATAAAAGTGCTAGTCGCCCCCCCCCCAAGGATGCTGCCAAAAGATAAGTGCTTAGAATTTGTAGAGGAAAGTCACGGACTGTTTCCTATAAGGTTGTGATTTGTCTTCTCCGCCTTTGTGGGCTGAAGCACCCCATTGTTTAGGTCTGTATGAGCCTTGGGGCTGAGATCAGCCTCTTGGGCGTCTGTATCTGCCTCTTTGAGGCCTGTCTGACACTGGAAAGGACCAATTTTTAGAAGGCCAGTTCCTGCTAAATCTAGGTGGCTGAACCTGTAGGAAATCCTTTACGGTCTGCATTGATTTTGCTTTATCCTCTATTTTTTTTAACACCTCTTCTGCCTTAACACCAACAAAGTATCATGCTATAATGGAGCATCCAATAATTTTGCTTTAACATGATCAGGTAAACTCTGTTCTTTTAACTAAGCATGCCTTCGAATGACAGAAAGTACAGTTTTGTACCTACCATAAATGTAGATGTTAGAATGTGAACACTGCTGCAGTCATTACACTTGGGTTATCCTGCCGTCAGGCGGTTCCCCAGTCGGCCTGAGTTCCAAAGTCTTGGTCCGGCGTCGGTTACTGTCGCCTCCTCCTTGACGTCAGTGCGACAGGGGCTTTTAAGATGCAGCAAACGCCATTTTCTTCAGTTTTTCTTGCCCCAGATGTCAGGTGCCCCCAAATAGGTAGGCAATTCAATTTGCTAGTAAAATATACAAAAGAAAAGCAAACAATTTTTAGTTACCAGCAAATACTCCCCATAGGTAAAGGGTAGATGAGCTAGGAAGTACCAGAAAGTAAGAGGGGAAGGAGGGAGGGTAACCTGGACTGCAGCAGTATTCACACACTACCATCTACATTTATGGTAGGTACAAAAAGTACAGTTTTGTACCTACCATAAATGTAGATGTCCGAAAGACATGCAACTGCAGTCATAACATGTGGGTTGTCCTGCCTCAGGCAGCCCTCGGTCGGCCGGATTCCAAAGTCTGGGTCCGACGTTGGCTGATGTCGCATTTCTCTCCGACGTCAGAGTGGCTGGAGTACATAAGCATCAGCCGACGCCATTTTCTTCAGTGTTTCTTGCCCCAGATGCCAGGTGCCCTCCAAGGAAGGCTGTAATCAAATTGGAAGACAAAAACAGGATTCCAGACAAATACATGAGCAATAAAACAAATACACCATAACAGATATCCCCAGCTAAGAGTAACAGGGATAGGAGTGGACCCTAGGCTTAGAGGGGTATGGAGGGTGGGAAAACCCGACTGCAGTTGCATGTCTATCGGACATCTACATTTATGGTAGGTACAAAACTGTACTATGTCCTTCAAGAATGCAACTGCAGTCATAACATGTGGGTAGAATACCATAGCTTAGCTGGGGGAGGAGGAATGCTCTAGGAAAAAGATGGTGTGGAAATCAAACCCTGCAGGACTGCCGAAGCAAAGCCTGCTCTGGATCTGGAGTATAGAGTAAGATTGCAGTGTTTGGAGAATGTATGCACGGAGCTCCATGTAGCAGCCTCTAGAATGTCCTTAGTAGGCACCCCTCTTAAAAAAGCTGTAGAGGTGGCTGTAGCTCTGGTGGAATGTGGTCTGACATAGGCTGGAACAGTCTTTCCATGAAAGAAATAACAGAATCTGATGCAATGTCCAATCCATTTAGAAATAGTCTGTTTTGAAATTGCTTTTCCTTGGACTGCAGGGGCGTAAGCTACAAAAAGTTGTTCAGACTTCCTACTGGCCTTGGTTCTGTCCAGGTAGTATCGAAGTTGTCTGTGAATGTCCAAGGTATGCAACAGTCTTTCCCCCTTATTCTCAGGGTTGGGGAAGAAAGCAGGCAGATGAATGGTTTGATTTAAAGAAACCCTAGATACCACCTTTGGCATAAAAGTAGGGTTGGTCCTTAATGAAACCCTGTCTCTGTGAAAAATAATAAAGGGTGGTATTGCCATTAGGGCCTGTAGCTCCAAAACCCTTCTTGCTGAGGTAATTGCCAACAGGAAAGCTGTCTTCCATGAGAGAAATTGCAAGTCAACTGAAGCTGTTGGCTCAAATGGAGGTAGAGTCAGTTTTTCTAAGACAAAATTGAGGTCCCAGGCTGGCACTGGGGCCTTTCTTGGTGGCTTAATGTTCTTGATTCCCCTGAGGAAATGCCTTAGTAAGGGGTGAGAAAAAAAGTACAGTTTTGTACCTACCATAAATGTAGATGTCCGATGGGTATGCATCTGCAGTCCTAACATATGGGTTGTCCTGCCTCAGGCAGCCCTTCGGTCGGCTGGATTCCAAAGTCTGGGTCTGGCCTCGGCTGATGTCGCACTTCACCTGACATCATAGTTGCTGTTTATTGGGTATAAAGGCATCAGCCGATGCCATTTTCCTCAGTGTTTCTTGCCCCAGATGCCAGGTGCCCTCTAGGAAGGCTAAATTTGGATAAATGCAAATAATTCCAAACAGTAGAGAGCAAACAATATAAATATATATATATATATATATATATATATATATATATATATATATATATATATATACATATATACAAACAAATACACCATAACAGATTCCCCCAGCTAGCTAAAAGAGGGGTAAAAACCCTAGGAATACCACAGAGGGGAAGGAGGGTGGGTAATCCTGACTGCAGATGCATACCTATCGGACATCTACATTTATGGTAGGTACAAAACTGTACTATGTCCTTCAAGGATGCATCTGCAGTCCTAACATATGGGTAGAATACCATAGCCAAACTGGGGGAGGAGGCACTAAGATAAAGATGGTGTAGTTAAGATACCTTGCAAAACAGCAGTTGCAAAACCTGCTCGGGATCTAGAGTATAAGGGAAGATTATAATGCTTGGCAAATGTATGCACGGAGCTCCAAGTAGCAGCTTCTAAAATGTCTTTGGTAGCCACTCCTCTTAGGAAAGCTGTAGTGGTGGCTGTAGCTCTTGTGGAATGAGGTCTGATATTTTCAGGAGTTGTCTTTCCATGAAAAGAGTAGCAAAATCGAATGCAATTTCCTATCCATTTTGAGATTGTCTGTTTTGAAATTGCTTTTCCTTGCATTCCTGTTGCATATGCTACCAGAAGCTGGTCAGTTTTTCTGCTGGTCTTAGTTCTGTCCAGATAGTAGCGTAATTGTCTGTGCACATCCAAGGTATGTAGCAGTCTTTCCCCCCTGTTCTGTGGGTTGGGGAAGAATGTAGGTAAATGAATCGCTTGGTTCAAAGATACTCTGGAGACCACTTTTGGCATAAAGGTAGGGTTAGTTCTCAGAGATACCCTGTCCTGATGGAAGATAAGGAAGGGTTGTACTGCCATTAATGCCTGTAACTCAGATACCCTTCTTGCTGAAGTGATTGCTAGCAGGAAAGCAGTTTTCCAAGACAAGAACTGTAATTCTGCTGTTGCTGCTGGTTCAAAAGGGGGAAGTGTTAACTTTTCCAGCACAAAGTTGAGATCCCATATAGGTAAAGGTGGTTTCCTTGGAGGTTTTACATTTTTGATTCCTCTCAAGAACTGCCTGAGTAGAGGATGAGAGAAGACAGGAGGATCCATGTTGTATTCTGCTGAAATTGCTGATGCATGAATCTTAATGGAGGAGTAAGACAGGCCATTGTGGAACAGTTCTGCTAAATATTCCAGGATGTGTGCTATGTTTGCCAATGAGACATTTTCTCCCTTTGCTGTACTCCAAATGAGGTATCTTTTCCACTTGGCTGAATAAGTCTTCCTTGTGGAGGGTCTGCGTGCCTCCAGGATAATGTCCTTAACCCTCTGAGATAAACCTGGGTTATTTTGTTTTATGCAATATTCCAAGCAGCTAGCTGCAGTGTTTTCAAGTTTGGATGTAGGATCTTGTAGTTGTCCTGTGTTAGAAGTAAGGGATATAGAGGTAGAGGCCATGCGTGTACCAGAGCGGGTACCAATGTTGCCTCGGCCAGTCCGGAGCTATCAGGATTACCCTTGGCTGATCTTCTCTGATCTTCAGTAGAACTTTGTACATCAAGGGAAGAGGTGGAAATGCATATGCTGTCAGGTTTTTCCAGCTGAAGGAAAGGGAGTCCACCCTCCAAGCAAGTGGGTGGTATGCTCTTGTGCAGAATTTCTTCAATTGGTGGTTGTGTGGGGAGGCGAACAGGTCTATCTCTGGTAGTCCCCATTTCTTTGTTATGGCTTTGAAGAGATCTGGATGCAGCATCCATTCGTGAGCATCCGTGGTAGTTCTGCTTAAGGTGTCTGCTAGAGAATTTTCTTTTCCTGGTACAAATCTGGCCTGAAGTTGAATGTTGAGATTCAGGGCCACATTCCACAGGTCCATTGCCATCCGGCATAGAGGATATGAATGTGTACCTCCCTGTTTGTTGATGTACCACATGACTGTGGTATTGTCCGTCCTTATCAGCAGATGACCCTGTTGAAGGAGTGGTCTGAATGCCTGGATCGCATGTTTCACTGCCAGCATCTCCTTTAGATTTATGTGTAGATTCAGCTGGTCTTGGGTCCATAGGCCTTGTATACACTTGTCCACCATGTGTGCCCCCCATCCTAGGTCTGAGGCGGTCGTGGTGATGGTCTGGCTTGGATGAGGTTTGTGGAAAGGCAAGCCTCTGTTCAACTGACAGGCCTGAGCCCACCACAGGAATTCTTGCTTCAGGCATGGAATTATTGGAATCTGGGCTTCTAGACTGTGCTTGTGTTGAGACCATACATTCCTTAGGTACCATTGTAGCTTTCTCATATGCAGCCTGGCATGTGGAACCAATATTATGCAGGATGCCATGTAGCCCAGAGCTTGCAGGACTTTCCTTGCAGTAAGCCGAGTTTGTGTTGTTAATGTCATGATGTAGACTGGTAGTTGCTTTTGTTTTTCTTCTGTGAGAAATGCCATCTGAGTTGATGTATCCAGTTCTGCACCCAAGAATGTTATCCTTTGGGATGGTACTAGTCTTGACTTTTGCATGTTGACTGTGTATCCCAAGGCTTGCAAAAGTTGTATGACATTTTCCAAATCTTTTGTTAATTTTGCCTTGTTGTCCGCTTGTATTAGGCAGTCGTCCAGGTATGGGTAAATTTAAATTCCCTGAAGCCTGCAATGAGCAATTACTGATGCCAGGCATTTCGTGAATACTCTGGGCGCAGTAGATAAGCCAAATGGCAATGCTGAGAATTGATAATGCTCTGATCCTGCAAGAAATCTGAGGTGCCTTCTGCAATCTGGTCGTATAGGGACGTGCAGGTATGCCTCCTTGAGATCTAGAGTCACCAGCCAAGACTCCTTGCCCAGCATGGGAAGAAGCTGCTGGAGGGTCAGCATTTTGAATTTTGGAACAATGAGGTATGTGTTGAGTGTGGACAAGTCTAGAATAGGTCTCCATTGATTTTCTTTTCTTGGTACAAGGAAAAGCCTGGAGTAAAATCCTTGGCCTTGTTCCATAGGTGGTACCTCTTCTATAGCTCTCATCCTTAGTAAGTTGTTGATTTGTCTTAGAGCGTCTGTTTTTTGGCTTGGTGGTAGGTTTGGCATTCCTCTCTTTTGGCAGAGTGTGGAAGTGAAACCTGTAGCCCTTGTCTATTGTTTGTAAAGTCCATTTGTCTCCTGTAATGTAATGCCAGTTGTCGGAAAATAAGGCTAGCTTTCCGCCCAAGGGAACTTCCAGTTGTTCCCTGGTAGGCGGAACTAGAGCCAAGTCATTGTGTCTGCCCTGTGGAAGTGGCTGTAGTTGGATCTGTGGCAGTACTTCTCTGGTTGGTAGGTTGCCACTTACATCCCCTGTAGGCACCCCTAGATTGACCTCTGCCTCTGGGGCGTCTATCTGCCTCTCTGCGCTCTGCAGTTGTCTGGAAAGGACCAATTCTTCGAAGGCCAATTTCTGCTAAACCTCGGAGGTTGGACCTGTAAGAAATCCTTGACTGTTTGGACAGATTTTGCTTTTTCTTCCACCTTCTTTAGAACCTCCTGTGCAGGGGAGCCAAACAAACTTTGTTTCTCCATGGGAGCATCTAGGAGTTTTGACTTAACATGATCTGGTAAGGATTGTTCTTTTAACCAGGCATACCTTCGAATGACAGTTCCAGTCATAGCTGATCTAAAGGAAGCCTCCAGAGCATCATAGCCACATTTTAAGAAATGGTTACTGACCTGCTGAGAGTTATGTACCAATTCCTGAAGAGACTTGTGGTCTAAAGGTTCAGGAGAAGACAGTTTTTTATTTAACTGGTCTAACAAAAATTCCTGGTACTGAATCATGTGAAATTGACAGTTCAAGGCCCTGGCCGAAAGAGTAGCAGAAGTATAAACATTTTTACCCCATCTCTCTAATGCTCTAGATTCCCTTTCAGAGGGAAGAGGGTTTTTGGCAGAGGCAGCTGCCACACCTTTAGGGCCCTGTGAAATGGTTTCAGGGTCTGCAACAGGAGCCTTATACAAATGGTAATGAGTGTCTGGGACCCTGTAATATCTGTCTGGCTTGGCAGGGGCCGGAGGAAGAGAATCAGGGGCAGTACAGGCATCATTATATGCATCATCAACAACTGTTAGTACTGGCGGAATGGCTAAAGGCCTATGCTGTGGTAAGTGTAAAAAGGTCCTTAGCCTTTTCCTTGAATCTGAAAAATCCTGGCCCTGCCATTGGAAGTGTTCCCTCATAGCATGCAAGGTTTCCCCAAAGGAAAATTCTTCAGGAGAAGCAGAAGGAATGGAGTCTTCTGCATCAGAATCCTCATAAGGAGAATATGGGCCTTCGTGAGGGTCTGTAATGTCCGAGTCATCCGAGGAATAATCTGTAGAGACAGGTTCCGGGGGTTCAGTCCTAGGCCTCTTGTCTGGAGGGGGCTGAGAGGCCCTGTCTGGGTGAGGTTGGGATCCCCTGATCAAAGAAATGAGATCCTCAGCCAGGCTGAGTATTTGGGAACTAGAGGTAGGCCTATGTGAAGGAGTTTTAGCAGGTAAGGCCTTAGAAGATTTAGCTGCTTTAGCCCTGGCAAAAGCCTTGATAGACATAGAAGCAGGGGGTCTAGCAGCCCCACGTGCAGGGGTAGATATGTCTAAAGGAATAGTATCTGACAAATCCTGGGTGCCTGCTTCTGTAGCAGTAAATTCAGTAGCAGATTCAGCCATGCTCTGTGAGGCCTCGGCTATCGGAGGCATGCTCCGAAGGAAGAACCGGGGGCTCGGTTTCAGCCGAAACCGAGACACTCACGGTTGGCCTAACCGTGGTTTCAGCCGAAACCGCGGACCGCGAATGTCGGTCCTTTTTCTTGCGCTTTTTAGCTAATTGAGTAGTCGGAGTCTCAGACGGCATTTTGTATGCAAAAGCAGGACCAAAAAAACTCCTCTGCAAATTCCGACCGACGTCTAAGTGTCCGTCGGTTGAAGGAAGCACAGGCTAGACAAGCTGATACGTTGTGGTCTGGGCCTAAGCAATGAAGGCAGTAAGAGTGGAAATCCTTATGAGGTATTTGTTTCCCACAAGTTAAGCAATTATTTACTTTGTCTGACATCGGCTGAGGCAAGAAAGAGCCCCCAATGGGGTACTTAGCTTTTTAGAAGTCTTCGGTAGTAGAAATCTCTGGATCTGACCGACCGGCACTTGCGAACAGCTTCTGCTTCGGGCACCGCGCGGCAAGAAAGACTGAGGAAAATGGCGTCGGCTGATGCCTTTATACCCAATAAACAGCAGCTATGACGTCGGGTGAAGTGCGACATCAGCCGAGGCCAGACCCAGACTTTGGAATCCGGCCGACCGAAGGGCTGCCTGAGGCAGGACAACCCATATGTTAGGACTGCAGATGCATCCTTGAAGGACATCAGGAGGATCAGTGTTGTATCTAGCTGAAATAGCAGATGCATGTATCTTTATGGAAGAATATGAGAGGCCGTTCTTTAACATATCTGCCAAATATTCCAAGATGAGTGGGATGTTCAACAGTGATGCATCATGTCCCTTGCTGGTATTCCAATTGCTGAATCTTTTCCACTTTGCTAAGTAAACCTTTCTGGTGGATGGTCTTCGAGCCTCTGTTAGTATCCGCTGAACTTCCTTGGAGAGAGATAAGCTGAAGTTATTTATGGGATCTCCCAGGCTGTTAGCTGCAGTGTCTGAAGATTTGGATGCAGTGTTTCGAAATTGTGTTGAGTCAAAAGTAGAGGCCACTGGGGGAGGGCCCACCTCCTGGTGTGGCATATGCTCCGTAGTAGTGGGTACCAGTGTTGTCTTGGCCGGTCCGGAGCTATTACGATTCCCTGGGGCTTCTCTGCTTTGATCTTTAGTAATACTGAGGTCATCAGTGGCAGAGGTGGGAATGCATAGATTGCTAGGGAGTTCCAGTTGAATGAGAGGGCATCTATTTTCCAAGCTTTTGGATGGTATATCCTTGTGCAAAATTTTGGTAGAAGATGGTTGAGGTGAGAGGCAAATAGGTCCACTTCTGGCTTGCCCCATGTCTAAGTGAGTTGTCTGAAGGCCTTCGGATGTAACCTCCACTCGTGTGGATCTGTGAAATTCCTGCTTAGGCTGTCCACCAACACATTGTCTTTTCCTGGAACAAACTGTGATTGTAACTGGATGTTTAGGCTCGGTGATTTCTCCCAAAGCTGCATTGTCAGTCTGCAAAGGGGGTAAGAGTGGGTGCCCCCCTGCTTGTTTATGTACCACATCACAGTGGTGTTGTCTGTCCGTATCGTTAAATGGCCTTGCTGGAGTTGGTGTTGAAAGGCCTCGATGGCATGCATTACTGCCAGCATTTCCTTTTGGTTTATATGCAGATGTGTTTCCTTTGGAGACCATTGTCCTTGTATACACCTGCCTTCCATGTGCGCCCCCCATCCAAGGTCTGAGGCGTCTGTAGTCATGGTCTGTGTTATCTGTGGTTTTTTGAATTACATACCTGTGTTTGCCTGGCCCACCATAGGAATTCCTTTTGTAGGCATGGAATGAGTGGTATGATTGTCTCCAAGTTGTTGCTGTGTTGAGAGCAAATGCTTTTTAGGTACCATTGAAGCTTTCTCATGTGCAGTCTTGCTAATGGAACCAGTAGAATGCAGGATGCCATGTAACCCAGGGCCTGTAGGAATCTCCTTGCAGTCATCTGGGTGAGTTTTGCTAAACCGTTGAAGTAATGAGTTAACTTCTCTTGCTTGTCTTCTGTCAGGTAAGCCATCTGAGAGGCTGTGTCTAGTTTGGCTCCTAAGAAGATTATTTGCTGGGATGGCTGCAGTCTTGACTTTTGGAAGATGACTGTGTATCCCAGAGCTTGAAGTAATCGTATGACATAATCCAGGTTTTTTGTCAATATCAATTTGTCGTCCGCTTGTATGAGGCAGTCGTCCAGGTACGGGTAAATTTGTATACCCTGGAGCCTGCAACGAGCAATTACCGAAGCCAGGCATTTTGTAAATACTCTGGGCGCAGTAGATAAGCCAAATGGCAATGCTGAGAATTGATAATGCTCTGGCCCTGCAAGAAATCTGAGGTATCTTCTGCAGCTGTGTCTGATAGGGACATGCAGGTATGCCTCCTTGAGGTCCAGAGTAATCCGCCACGACCCCTTGCCCAGCATGGGAAGGAGTTGCTGTAGAGTCAGCATTTTGAACTTTGGTACTATGAGAAAGGTGTTTAATGCGGACAAGTCCAGTATTGGTCTCCATTGAGATTCTTTTCTTGGAACAAGGAACAGTCTTCAGTAAAACCCCTGGTCTTGTTCTTGTTGTGGAACTCTTTCTATTGCTTTCATTCGAGTCAGCAGAGTGATTTGCCTGATAGCCTCTGCCCTCTGACTTTGTGGTAGGTTTGGCATGCCTTGTTTTCTTGGTAAGGTATGGAAATGAAACCTGTACCCGCTCTGTCTATAATGTCCAAAATCCATTTGTCCTTTGTCAGTCTGTGCCAGTTTTCTGCAAACAGAGATAATTTCCCACCCAAGGGAGCTTCTCGTTGTTCCCTGGTAGGCGGTAGTAGAGGAAAGTCATTGAGATTGTGGTTGTTGGGCAGGTGAAACCCCTGCGTCACTTCTTTGGTTTCCTGGCTTCCACTGTCGTCCCCTGTAAGGACCTCTGTATTGGCCTCTTCCTCGGCCACGTCTGTTCTTACCCCTTTGAAACTTTTCTGGATTAGGAAAGGACCAGTTTTTTGAAGGCCAGTTCCTACTGAATCTGGGGGGTTGAACCTGGAGGAAATCTTTCACAGTCTGAACTGATTTTGCTTTTTCTTCGATGGTCTTTAACACATCCTTAGCATTTGCACCAAAAAGCTTGTTCTTTTCCAAAGGTGCATCCAGAAGTTTTGCTTTTACATGATCTGGTAGAGGTTGATCTTTTAACCAAGCATGTCTACGAATGACTGCCCCTGTCATAGCTGCCCTACATGAAGCTTCCAGTGCATCATATCCACACTGCAGGAAGTGATTGCTTACTTGCTGAGTGTTATGTACAGCTTCCTGCAAAGTCCTCCTGTCCAAAGCATCAGGAGTGGCTAATGTTTTTTGTAAATCTTCTAACAGATAATCCTGATATTGTAACATATGAAAAAGGCAATTTAAAGCTCTCATAGATAAGGTAGTGGAAGTGTAAACCTTTTTGCCCCATCTCTCTAATGACCTAGCTTCCCTGTTGGAGGGCAAAGGATTTTTAGAGGTGGAGGCTGAAACTCCTTTAGGCCCCTGTGAAATAGTTTCCAAATCAGCAGTATGGGCCCTGAATAAATGGGAATGAGTTTCTGGGACCCTGTAATACCCGTCTGGCTTGGCTGGAGCAGGAGGAAGAGAATCAGGGGTAGCACTAGAGTCAGAAAACAAATCATCCAGAACATCAAGTACAGGAGGAATAGCCAAGGGCCTGTGCTGAGGCTTCTTAAGGAAAGTCCTAAGGCGTTTCCTAGAATCAGAATATTCCTGACCTTGCCACTTGAAATGTTCCCTCATGGTGTGCAGAACTTCCCCAAAAGAAATATCCTCAGGAGGGGAGGCCGAGGGGATGGAATCTTCTGCATCCGAGTCCTCATAGGTCTGGAAGAGCTCTTCCTGGCTACCTGAGTGGACAGAGCCCTCAGAATCTTCATTTGAAGGAGTAGGGTCAGAGGGTTCAACCCGGGGCCTTTTATCAGGAGGAGGCTGGGATCCTCTCTCAGGATGGGCCTGTGAACCTCTAATCATGGAAATCAAATCAGCAGCCATGGACATAATTTGTGTCTCTGGAGTCGGCTGAGGTAAGGATTTAGAAGTAATATGCTTTGTTTTGCTGGCTGCCTTAGCCCTACTGAAGGCCTTAATGGACATGACCATAGGGGGCCTGGCAGCTCCACGTGCAGGAATGACCTTGTCTACAGCAATGGTCTCGGGCATTTCCTCGGTTTCGGTATCCGGAGGAAAATCTATAACTGGCGGAGTAATGTCTGGAATCGGAGTCGTCGGTAATGCGGTGTCTTCGGTTCAGAGCGGTGGAGAGACAGTCTCAGAGGGAACCGGAGCACTCGCGCTAGGTTTTGGAGTGGAGTCGGTGGTAGACGCGGGCAGAGGATGTCGGTCCCGGTCTTTTCGCTTTTTGGGAGTTTGCGATGTCGGAAGATCCGACGGCATGGTGTAAGCAAAATTATCGCTGAAAAAATCTTCAGCGAACTTCACCCGGCGCCTGAGAGTGCGCTTTTTGAAGCGAGCACAGCCTACACAGGCCGAGACATCGTGGTCTGGGCCCAGGCAAGGGAGGCAGTAAGAGTGGAAATCCTTATGAGGTATTTGTTTACCACAAGAAAGACAATTGTTAACTTTTTCAGTAATTTCTGACATCGGCTGAGGCAAGAAAAGGTCCCCAACGGGGTACTTAGCTTTTTTGATGACTTTGGTATCGTAGAATACAGGAGCTGACCGACCGGCACTTGCGAACTGCTTCTGCTTTGGGCATCGTGCGGCAAGAAAGAATGAAGAAAATGGCGTCGGCTGATGCTTATGTACTCCAGCCACTCTGACGTTTGAGAGAAATGTGACATCAGCCGACGTCGGACCCAGACTTTGGAATCCGGCCGACCGAGGGCTGCCTGAGGCAGGACAACCCACATGTTATGACTGCAGTTGCATTCTTGAAGGACATTATGTTCATCGTGTTACACTGCTGCAGTCATTACACTTGGGTGGAATCCCAAAGCTGAGGTAGGGAGGCTGGATATACAAGGCATTTGGGGTGGTACAAGACCCTACATGACAGCAGTGGCGAAACCAGCTCTGGATTTGGAGTATAAAGGCAAATGGTAATGTTTGGTGAAGGTATGCACAGAACTCCATGTTGCTGCTTCCAAAATATCCTTGGTAGGTACTCCTCTGAGGTAGGCAGTTGAAGTGGCTGTTGCCCTGGTGGAGTGAGATCTAATGCTGCTAGGTACAGGTTTCCCATGGTGGGAACAGCAGAAACGTATACAGTGTCCTATCCATTTTTAAACAGTCTGCTTTGAAATGGCTTTTCCCTGTGCTCCGGCAGCGTATGCTACCAATAATTGCTCAGATTTTCTGAAAGCTTTGGTTTTGTCCAAATAGAATCGTAACTGCCTGTGAATGTCCAAAGAATGTAGTAGTCTTTCCCCTTTTTTCTGAGGTTTTGGATAGAAAGTTGGCAAGTGAATACTTTGATTTAGAGCCACACTTGATACAACCTTTAGCATAAAAGTAGGGTTAGTTCTTAAAGACACCCTGTCCTGGTGGAAGATGAGGAAAGGTTCCACTGCCATTAGTGCCTGTAATTCTGAAACTCTTCGTGCTGATGTTACTGCCAGTAGCAGAGCAGTTTTCCAAGAGATGTATTTTAATTCTGCAGTGTTAGCTGGCTCAAAAGGAGGTAAAGTTAATTTTTCCAAAACAAAGATGAGGACCCAAGTTGGTGTAGGTGGATCCATGTTGTAATTAGCAGAAATAGCTGAGGCGTGTATCTTGATGGATGAGGAGAGGCCCTTGTCCAGCATCTCAGTTAATTATTAAAGTATCTGAGGAATATTTGGGACAAGATGGTCATGGCTGTGCGCTTGGTTCCAGGCAAAGAATCTCTTCCATTTTTTCAAGTAGCCTTTCCTGGTACTAGGCCTTCTGGCCTCCAGAATGACATCCACAACAGCTTTGGAGAGAGGCATTGCTTGCCTGACTAAGGAATTTTCCATGCAGCTAGATTTAAGGTCTTTAGCTGGCTGTGAGGTATCTGATTGTTGTGCTGTCAACAGCTGTGGGATTTGAGGCAAAATCCAGGTTCTAGTCCTAAGTTCTTTAAGATTGGGTACCAGTGCTGGCGTGGCCAGTCTGGTGCAATCAGGATCATTTCTGGCTCTTCCTGCCTGGCTTTTCCGAGTACCTTTGGAAGGAGAGGTAAAGGAGGGAAAGCGTATACTTGTTTTTTCCAGTTGAATGAGAGGGCATCCACTTTCAAGGCTTGTGGATGGTAGCTCCTTGTGCAGCATTTCTGTAATTGGCAGTTCATTGGGGATGCAAATAGATCTATGTCCGGGCTCCACCATTTTTGTGTTATCATTCTGAATACATGTGGATCCAATTTCCATTCGTGGGGTCCATGATGTTTCTGCTTAGGACGTCTGCCAGTGTATTTTTCTCTCCTGGCAGGAATTGTGCTTGCAGATGAACTTAGTAGTTTAAAGCTGTGTTCCACAAGGTCATGGCTTGTCTGCAAAAATGGTAGGAGTGTGTGCCCCCTTGCTTGTTTATGTACCACATAACTGTGGTGTTGTCTGTCTTTAGTAGTAGTTGTCCTGGATGCAGCAGGTCCTTGAAAGCTATAATTGCATTCTGTACAGCTAGCATCTCTTTTTGATTGATGTGGAGATGTCTTTCCTCTGTGGGCCACTCGCCCTGGATACATTTTCCTGCCATGTGTGCTCCCCAGGCGTAATTCGATGCATCTGTTGTCAGTGTTTGCCTGGCTGTGGGTTGAGTGAAAGGCTGTCCCTTGCTGAGGTGACAACCTTGAGCCCACCATCAAAACTCCTGTTGAAGGCAAGGAATTAGTGGTATAACTGTTTCCAAACATCGACAGTGCCGAGACCATACACTCTTTAGGTACCACTGAAGTTTCCTCATATGCAGTCTGGGATATGGAATTAGTAGTATGCAAGATGCCATGAAACCCAAGGCCTGCAGAATTTTTCTTGCAGGGAATTGGGTCTTTGTTGCCATTAAATGAAAATATTGAATCAGTTGTCCTTGCTTGTCTGGTGTGAGATAAGCCATCTGGGCCGTTGTGTTCAAGCTGGCAGCCAGGAATATTATCTTTTGTGAGGGCACTAGTTTTGATTTCTTTCTGTTTACTGTGTACCCCAGGCAACTTAACTTTTTTACATACGCCAGATGCTTTAGTAGAATGTCCTTGCGTCTCTGTTTGAATCAGGCAGTCGTACAGGTATGGGTAAATCTGAATTCCTTTTTGCCTGCAAAACGCAATTACTGGTGTCAGGCACTTTGTGAAGACCCTGGGCGCAGTAGATAAGCCAAAGGGCAGTGCAGAGAATTGATAGTGCACTGAACCAGCTAGAAATCTGAGGTATCTTCTGCAGTTTTGTCTGATAGGGACATGCAGGTATGCCTCTGAGGTCCAAAGTCACAAGCCAAGCTTTCTTGCCCAGCATGGGAAGTAGCTGCTGTAGTGTCAACATTTTGAATTTTGGAACATCCAGGTAAGTGTTTAGAGAAGAAAGGTCCAGAATGGGTCTCCAAGCTTTGTCCTTTCTGGGAACCAGAAAGAGTCTTGAGTAAAATCGTTGTCCTTGCTCCTGTGGTGGCACCTTCTGAATAGCTCTCATGCCCATGAGTGCTGTAATTTGTTTTTGAGCCTCTGCCCATTGATTTGGTGGCAGATTTGGCATTCCTTTTAAGCTTGGCAGAGTGTGAAAGTGGAACCTGTAACCTTGAAATACAATGTTGAGAACCCATTTGTCTTTGGTGATGCAATGCCAACTGTGATATAAAAGTGCCAGTTTTCCTCCTAAGGGGGCTGCCAAGAGAGCTGTTTAGCAGCTGCAGTGGAAAGTCATTGAGGCTGCTTTTTATAAGGTTGAGGCCTGTCTTCCCCTTCTTTCTGGCCTGGTGTACTCCATTGTAGAGGCCTGTAAGGGCCTTGTGCCTGACCTCTACCTCTTGGGCGTCTGTATCTGCCCCTTTGTGGTCCGTCTGTGACTGGAAAGGACCAATTCTTTGTAGGCCAATTTCTGTTAAAACGAGGAGGCTGAACCTGTAAAAAATCTTTTACCGTTTGCATAGATTTTGCCTTATCCTCCATCTTCTTTAATACCTCCTCTGCCTTAACTCCAAACAGCACATCCCGCTGCAAGGGTGCATCCAATAATTTGACCTTAACAAGATCTGGTAACGTATGTTCTTTTAACCAAGCATGCCTTCTAATGACGGCGGCTGTAACTGCTGCTCTACAGGAGGCCTCTAAGGAATCAAACCCACATTGTAAAGTATGCTTTCCCCCTTGTTCAGATGCATGCAATAAATCCTGCATTTCTTTAAAATTAGGAGGATCAGAGTCTGGAAGCATCTTTTGTTTCAACTGAGACATCAAAAATTGCTGATATTTTAGCATGTGAAACTGGCAATTCAAGACTCTCATTGCTAAAGGATACCTTCTTTTCCCATCTGTCTAAAGCTCTGGAATCTCTGTCAGAGGGAACTGTTTTTTTTTTTGCTGAAGCCTTAATCCCTTTGGGTCCCCAAGAAATAGTTTCAGGGTCAGCAACAGGGCTTTTGTACAGAAATTTGTAAGAGTCAGAGACTCTAACATCTACCAGGTTTAACTGGGACTGGGGGTAAGGAGTCAGGGTTTAAACTGGATTCAGTGTACACATCATCCACAATATCTAAAACTGGTGGTATAGCAAGGGGTGTGTGTTGAGGCAATAAAAGGAAGTCTCTGAGCCTTTTCTTGGATTCTGAGTAATCCTGGCCTTCCCAATGGAAATGTTCCCTCATGGTATGTAAGGTTTCCCCAAAGGAGTAGTCCTCAGGCGGAAAGGCTGAGGGAATTGATTCCTCAGCATCAGAATCCTCATAAGGGGGTAAAGAATATCCTAGGTCTGAGGATGAGTCTGAGGAAATGGACACCTGGTTGGAAGATTCATATTCTGCATCCTGTCTGGGCCTTTTATCAGGAGGGGGATGGGACCCCCTGATCAGGGTGATTAGGTCTTCGGGCATTTTTAGCATTTGTTTCTTAGGCATGGAAACCTGTCCTGGAGAGAGTTGTGTCTGTTTCTTTGCTTTTAAGGAGGGCTTAGACTTAGTAGAGGGTTTAATAGTTAACTGGGTAGGTCTGAATACACACTCTGTAGCTGTGGATTGCTCAGCTACTTCGGTTCCCTCTGTAGGGTTAGGATCGGAAAGCTGAAAACCTAGTGTGTCCGAAGGCCCAGCCAACTCCAAGTGGGAGTCGGAGGCGGTCTGTGGTTCTGTGGAAGTGGTAGTCAGGGGCTGCATAGGCACCTCGCTGAAAACTGGAGAACCAGCGACCGGCCTAGAAGAGGCCTCGTCTTCAGTTTTGGGCCTCGGATGCCTGTCCTTGTCCTTGCGCTTTTTATGCATTGCGGTCATCGGAATT
This sequence comes from Protopterus annectens, assembly GCF_019279795.1. NCBI lineage: Eukaryota > Metazoa > Chordata > Ceratodontiformes > Protopteridae > Protopterus > Protopterus annectens. Next base: position 1,119,192,983 of record NC_056743.1, read on the forward strand.
TCCGACAGCATGGTGTAATTGAATTTTCTCCCAAAATAATGTCGGGCAAAATGAAACAGACGTTTAATAGTGCGCTTATTAAACCTAGCACAAAACCGACAACCATTGACGTCATGGTCAGGGCCTGGGCATGGAATACAATAGGAGTAGAAGTCCTTGAGGTATTTGCTTCCCACAAGAAATACAATTATTAACTTTTACTGACATCGGTCTGCGGCAAGAAAACGTTTCCCCAACGAGGTACTTAGCTTTTTAAAAAGACTTCGGTTCTGGATTCGGAATGAAAATCTCAGGAGTCGGCCAACCGGCACTTGCGAACTGCTTCTGCTTCGGGCACCGCACGGCAAGAAAGACTGAAGAAAATGGCGTCGGCTGCATCTTAAATACCCCTGTTGCACTGACGCCAGGGAGGAGGCGATAGTAACAGACGCCGGACCAAGACTTTGGAACTCAGGCCGACTGGGGAACCGCCTGACAGCAGGATAACCCAAGTGTAATGACTGCAATAGTGTAACACGATGAACATCCTGTAACTGCGGCTCTGCAAGATGCCTCTAATGAATCAAAACCACTTTGCAAAGTATGCCTTCCCCACTTGTTCAGCTGCATGCAATAAATCCTGCATTTCCTTGTTTTCAGGACAGAGCTTGTAAGCATTTTCTGTTTTAGCAAAGACATTAAGCATTGTTGATATTTAAGCATGCGAAACTGGCAGTTTAAAGCCCTAACAGCTAAAGTAGCAGAGGTGTAAACTTTCTTCCCCCATCTGTCCAGTGCTCTAGAATCCCTATCGGAGGGAACAGATTTTTTGCAGTGGAAGCCTTGACCCCTCTGGGTCCCTGAGAAATAGTTTTTGGATCAGCAGCAGGGTTTTTATAAAGAAATTTATGAGAATCTGAAACCCTGTAGTACCTATCTGGCTTAACTGGTGCAGGGGGTAAAGAATCAGGAGTCAAACTGGATTCAGAAAAAAACATCAACAATATCTAGTACAGGGGGGATAGCAAGAGGCCTGTGCTGAGGCAACAAAAGAAAGTCTGAGCCTTTTCTTGGATTCTGAATAATCCTGGCTCTCCCAATGGAAATGTTCCCTCATGGTGTGCAGGGTTTCCCCAAGAGTAGTCCTCAGGAGGGGAGGCTGAAGGGATAGATTCTTCAGCATCAGAGTCCTCATAGGGAGGAAGAGAATATCCCTGTTCTGAAGAGGAATCAGAAGAAATAGAAACCTGGTCAGAGGAATCATAATCAGCGTCTTGCCTAGGCCTTTTATCAGGAGGGGGATGTGAACCCTTGATCAAAGTAATTAGGTCCTCGGCCATTTTGAGCATCTGTTTCTTTGGCATGGATGACTGTCCAGGAGAATGCTGTACTTGTTTCTTTGTCTTTAAAGGTGTTTAGACTTTGCCTTGGCTGCTGAAGTGGTCTTGATAGTAAGCTGTGTAGGTCTGAAGACACCCACAGAAGCAGATGCCTGCTCAGCGGCTCGGGACCCATCTGAGGGAATTGTTTCCGTAGGCCCAATACCTTGAGTTTCCAGAGGCCTAGCTGTCTCTCTACGTGGGAGTCGGAGGTGGCCTGTGGCTCTGCGGTAGCGGGTGTCAGGAACTGTGAAAGGGCCTCACTGACAACCGGCGACTGGCCTAGAAGAGGCTTTGTCGTTGGTTTTGGACCTCGGATGCCTGTCTTTTTCTTTGTCCTTGCACGTTTTATGGACTCCAGTCATCGGTTGTTCTGACGGCATTATATAGTTAAACCTTCATCCAAAGTAATGTTAAGCAAAGTCGAACCGATGCTTAATAGTGTTGGTTGAATCTAGCACAAAACCGACAACTAGCAACGTCGTGGTCAGGGCCTAGGCAAGGAATACAGTAAGAATGAAAATCCTTATGAGGTACTTGCTTCCCACAAGAAATACAATTGTTAACTTTTACTGACATTGGTCTGGAGCAAGAAAAAGTTTCCCCAATGGGGTACTTAGCTTTATTGAAGACTTCGGATCTGAAATTCAATTTCGGAAATCTCAGGAGTCGGCCGACCGGCACTTGCGAACTGCTTTTGCTTCGGGCACCACGCGGCAAGAAAGACTGAAGAAAATGGCATTGGCTGCATCTTGTATACCCCTGGCGCACTGACATCAGGGAAGAGGTGACAGCAACCAATGCCAGACCAGGACTTTGGAATTCAGGCCGACTGTGGGTAGCCTGCCAGCAGGATAACCCAAGTGTAATGACCAACAGTGGAACACGAACATCCAGGACTGCAACAGTGAATACACTCCAACATCTACATTTATGCTAAGTGTACACAACTGCACTATTTTCTTCGTGTTTCACTGTTGCAGTCATCACATTTCGGTAGATTCCCAAAGCTAAGGATGGGAGGAGGAATTTAGATAGCATTAGGACCAGCTACAAGGCCCTGCAAGACTGCAGTGGCAAAGCCAGCTCTGGATTTAGAGAAAATTGGCAAATGGTAATGCTTGGTGAAGGTATGTACAGAACTCCAGGTAGGAGCTTCTAGGATGTCTCTGGTAGGAACACCTCTGAGAAAGGCTGTAGAGGTAGATGCAGCCCTGGTTGATTGTGGTCTAATCTCCTGTGGGATAGGTTTTCCATGGTGCTTATAGCAGAAATTAATGCAATGGCCTATCAATTTAGAAATGGTTTGCTTTGAAATAGCCTTCCCCTCTGCCCCTGCAGCAAATGCCACCAGCAGTTGTTCAGATTTCCTTTGAGGTTTAGTCCTGTCCAAGTAAAATCTAAGTTGTATGTGCACATCTAAGGAATGCAGTATCTGTTCCCCTTTATTCTGTGGATTAGAAAAGGTGGTTGTCAAATGAATGGACAGATTAAGAGCCACATTGGAAACTACTTTGGGCATGAAGGAGGGATTGGTTCTGAGGGACGCCCTGTCCACATGAAAGATGATGAAAGGCTCCACTGCCATAAGGGCCTGTAATTCAGATACCCTTCTTGCTGAAGTGATTGCTAAAAGGAAGGCTGTTTTCCAAGAAAGGAATTTTAATTCTGCACTTGCCGCTGGCTCAAAAGGAGGAAGAGCAAATTTTTCCAATGTAAAGTTAAAGTCCCAGGCTGGAGTTGGGGTTCTCCCTGGGTGGTCTTAGGTTGTTGGCCCCTCTGAGGAACTGCTTGAGTAGTGGATGAGAGAAGAGGGGTGTGGTTCAGTGTTGTAATAAGCTGAAAAGGCCAAGGCATGAATTTTGATGGAAGAAAAAGAAAGATCCTTGTGAAGCATCTCAGTTAAATATTGAAGAATCTGAGATAAGTTGGGCACTGCTGTGCCCATCCCTTCAGTTTGGTTCCAAGCACAGAATCTTTTCTATTTTTCAGCAAAAGATTTTCTAGTACTAGGCCTCCTTGCCTCCAAAATGACATCCAACACTTTTTTACTGAGGTATGGTAATGGAGAGATCAAGTAATTAGCCAGGCTTGCAGGTTCAGGGTTTGAAGCTGAGGGTGCAGAATCTGGCACTCCTGATGTGACAGCAGGGTAGGGATATGAGGGAGGTGCCATGGAGCAGCAGTGAGACACTGCGCAAATGGTGGTATCAGTGTTGCCATGGCCAGTCTGGTACAATCAGTATCCTCCTTGGTTTGTCTTGTTTGATCTTCAGTAGTACTTTGGAGAGGAGAGGCAAAGGAGGAAAGTACAGTTTTGTACCTACCATAAATGTAGATGTCCGATAGGTATGCAACTGCAGTCCTGACATATGGGTTGTCCTGCCTCAGGCAGACCTTCGGTCGGCCGGATTCCAAAGTCTGGGTCCGGCGTCGGCTGATGTCGCCCTTTCCCCGACGTCAGAGCGCCTGGGGTATAAAAACGTCAGGAGACGCCATCTTCTTCAGTGTTTCTTGCTCCAGATGCCAGGTGCCCTCTAAGGAAGGCTAAATTTTGAAAAATAGAGAAAAATTCCAGACAAGTACAACAGCATAAAAACAAATACACCATAAAAGATTACCCAGGTAGCTAAAACGAGGGGTAGAAACCCAAAAGTATACCACAGAGGGGTAGGTGGGAGGGAAAACCTGACTGCAGTTGCATACCTATCGGACATCTACATTTATGGTAGGTACAAAACTGTACTATGTCCTTCAAGGATGCAACTGCAGTCCTGACATATGGGTTGAATACCATAGCCAACCTGGGGGTGGTAGGCACTAAGACAAAGATGGTGTAGCTAAAATGCCCTGCAGAACTGCAGAGGCAAACCCTGCTCTGGACCTGTAGTATAAAGACAGGTTGTAATGTTTGGAAAATGTATGCACGGAGCTCCATGTAGCAGCTTCTAAAATGTCCTTTGTTGCCACTCCTCTTAAAAAGGCTGTGGAGGTGGCTGTAGCTCTGGTGGAATGTGGCCTGATGTCAGCTGGCACAGTTTTTCCATGAAAAGAGTAGCAGAATCGAATGCAATTTCCAATCCATTTAGAAATTGTCTGTTTGGAAATTGCTTTTCCCTGCAATCCAGCAGCGAAAGCTACAAAAAGCTGGTCAGATTTTCTGAAAGACTTTGTTCTGTCCAAGTAGTAGCGCAACTGTCTGTGTATGTCCAAGGTGTGCAGACGTCTCTCTCCTTTATTTTGAGGATTGGGAAAGAAGGTAGGCAGGTGAATAGCTTGATTCAGGGACACCCTGGATACCACCTTTGGCATGAATGATGGATTGGTTCTCAAAGAAACTCTGTCCTGGTGAAAAATGAGAAATGGTTGTATTGCCATAAGGGCCTGTAGTTCAGAGACTCTTCTTGCAGAGGTTACTGCCAGAAGGAAGGCTGTCTTCCAAGACAGAAATTGCAACTCTGAAGATGCTGCTGGTTCAGAGGGAGGAAGAGTTAATTTTTCCAGCATGAAGTTGAGGTCCCATGCAGGCACTGGTGGTTTCCTTGGAGGGTTGATGTTCTTTATACCTCTTAGAAACTGTCTTAGCAATGGGTGAGAAAATACAGGCGGATCAGTGTTATATTTGGCAGATATTGCTGAAGCATGTATTTTTATGGAAGAATATGAAAGGCCATTGTGGAGCATTTCAGCCAAGTATTCCAGGATCTGTGGAATGCTCCTCACTGATGGGTCTTGACCCTTTTTGCTGTTCCAGATAAGAAATCTCTTCCATTTTGCTGAGTATGTTTTTCTAGTGGAAGGTCTGCGCGCCTCCAGGATGATATCTTTTACCCTTTTGGAAAGTGTATCCTGAGTAATAGTCATGGAATCTTCCAAGCTATCAGCTTCAATGTTTTCAAGCTGGGGTGTAGTGTCCTGTAATTGTGCTGTGTCAGAAGAAGTGGCCATTGAGGAAGGAGCCACGGATTGGTGTGCGTCAAGCTCCGTAGCAGTGGGTACACCAGTGTTGTCTTGGCCAGTCTGGAGCTATCAGTATGACTTTCAGTTGCTCTGTCTTGATCTTTAGTAACACCTTGGTCATCAAAGGAAGAGGTGGGAAGGCATATAGTGTTAGAGAGTTCCAACTGAAGGAAAGAGCGTCCACCTTCCATGCTTGAGGATGGTATGTCCTTGTGCAAAACTTTTTCAGATGGTGATTGAAGTGGGAGGCAAAAAGATCTATATCCGGCCTTCCCCATGCTTGAGCTATTTGTAAGAAAATGTCTGGATGCAACATCCATTCATGTGGATCCATGATGTTTCTGCTTAGGCTGTCCGCCAGAACATTGTCCTTCCCTGGTACAAACTGGGATTGTAGCTCTATTTTAAATTGTAGGGAAATATCCCAGAGATTCATTGCCAGTCTGCAAAGAGGGTAGGAATGGGTACCTCCTTGCTTGTTTATGTACCACAACTGTGGTATTGTCTGTCTTTATTAGTAGATGGCCCTGATGTATGAACTTTTCGAAGGCCTTGATTGCATGTATCACTGCCAGCATTTCTTTTTGGTTGATATGCAGGTGCTTTTCTTTTTGTGTCCATTGTCCTTGAATGCATCTGCCCTTCATGTGCGCCCCCCATCCATGGTCTGAGGCATCTGTTATGGTTTGACTTGTATGAGGCTTGCTGAAAGGCAGACCTTTGTTTTTCTGGCTTGCTTGAGCCCACCGCAGAAATTCCTTTTGAAGGCATGGAATGAGTGGGATCAATGTTTCCAGGCTGTGGCTGTGCTGAGACCATAGACTTTTTAGGTACCATTGCAGTTTCCTCATATGCAGCCTTGCATGTGGAATCAGAAGAATGCAAGATGCCATGAAACCCAGGGCCTGCAGGATTTTCCTTGCAGTCATCTGGGTGTGTGTTGCCAATCTTCTGAAGTATTCTGGTAATTGTTTTTGTTTTTCTTTTGTCAGAAACGCCATCTGGGTGTTTGTGTCCAGTGTGGCACCCAGGAAAGGTATTTGTTGGGATGGTACGAGACTTGATTTCTGAATATTGACTGTGTATCCCAAGGCCTGCAGTAGGTGAATGACATAGTCCAAGTTTTTTAACAAGGCTTGTTGGCTGTCAGCTTGTATAAAGCAGTCGTCCAGATAAGGGTATATTTGTATCCCCTGAAGTCTGCAATGTGCAATTACTGATGCCAGGCATTTCGTGAACACTCTGGGTGCAGTAGATAAGCCAAAGGGCAATGCTGAGAATTGATAATGCTCTGAGCCTGCAAGAAATCTGAGGTATCTTCTGCAACTTTGTCTGATTGGGACATGCAGGTATGCCTCCTTGAGGTCCAGAGTTACCAGCCAAGACCCCTTGCCCAGCATGGGAAGGAGTTGCTGTAAAGTCAGCATTTTGAATTTTGGCACAATAAGGTAAGTATTCAGTGCGGACAAGTCCAGAATGGGTCTCCATTGGTTTTCTTTTCTTGGAACAAGGAACAGTCTTGAATAAAATCCTTGTCCTTGTTCTGCAGAAGGAACCTTTTCTATTGCTCTTATTTGAAGTAGGTTTGTTATTTGTTTGAGTGCTTCTGCCCTTTGATTTGGTGGCAGGTTTGGCCTGCCATGTCTTGTTGGCAGTGTATGAAAATGGAATCTGTATCCTTTGTCTATTATCTCCAGTATCCATTTGTCCTTTGTAATATTGTGCCAATTTTTTGAAAATAAAGATAACTTTCCGCCCAAAGGTGCTTCTAATTGAGCCCTGGATGGCAGAGTCAAAGTCAAGTCATTGAGATTGTCCTGGCGGAGCAGTGGAAGGTCCTGCCCCACCTCTCTGGTTCGGAGGCTGCCATTGACGTCCTCTGTAGGAGCCTCAAGTTTGCCCTCTACCACGTCTGTTTTTGCCTCTTTGAAATTTGTCTGCGTCAGGAAAGGACCAATGTTTAGAAGGCCAATTCCTGCTGAATCTTGGAGGCTGTACCTGGAGGAAATATTTGACTGTTTGCACTGATTTTGCCTTTTCCTCTATTTTCTTTAAAACCTCTTGTGCAGTAGCACCAAATAAGCTTATGTTTCTCTAGTGGTGCGTCCAAAAGCTTAATTTTCACATGGTCTGGCAACGTTTGTTCCTTTAACCAAGCATGTCTGCGTATGACCGCACATGTCATTGCTGCTCTACATGAAGCTTCCAATGCATCATATCCACACTGAAGGAAATGGCTGCTAACCTGCTTAGTATTATGAACCAATTCCTGTAACCCCTTTCTATCTAATGGTTCAGGGGAAGCCAGTTTCTTTTGCAAGTCATCCAACATGTATTCCTGATACTGAATCATATGAAATTGACAATTTAATGCTCGCATAGAAAGGGTGGAAGATGCATACACTTTCTTGCCCCACCTTTCTAAAGCCCTAGAATCCCTTTCCGAAGGGAGTGGGTTCTTAGCAGTAGTGGAGGAAACCCTTTTAGGCCCCTGAGAAATAGTTTCAGGGTCAGCAGTATGGCCCTTGTACAGAAATTGATGTGTGTCTGGGACCCTGTAGTACCTGTCTGGCTTGACAGGAGCAGGGGGGAGGGAGTCAGGGGAAACACTAGATTCTAAGTACACATCTAAAACATTTAAAACAGGAGGAATAGCTAAGGGTCTATGCTGAGGTAGCTTTAAAAATTCCCTTAACCTTTTCCTAGAATCTGAGTATTCTTGGCCTTGCCATTTGAAGTGTTCCCTCATGGAATGAAGCGTTTCCCCAAAGGAAAACTCCTAAGGAGGAGAAGCAGAGGGAATAGATTCCTCCGCATCAGAATCCTCGTAGGCCGGGAAGGCCTCTTCCTGGTAGTCTGAATGTGCAGAATCACCTGAGGCCTCATCGGAGGACTGGGAGTCTACCTGCTCAACCCTAGGCCTCTTGTCAGAAGGCGGCTGAGAGCCTCTATCTGGATGAGGCTGTGAACCCCTAATCAAAGAAATAAGGTCCTCAGCTAAACTTAAAATTTGAGAACCAGAAGTGGATCCCAGAGAAACAGATCTTGGAGGGAGAGACTTAGCCTGTTTGGCAGCCTTAGCACGTGTGTAGGCCTTAATGGACATAGACACTGGAAGCCTGGCAGCCCCACGTGCTGGAGTAGTCTTATCCACTGAAATGGTGTCAGAAATATCCTGGGCTATGGTCTCAGAAGGGAGCACAGAAACAGGCACCGAGCTGGCCTCCGGTAACGAAGTAACCGGTGGAGCGGTGTCGTCGGTCTGTAGTGGTTGCGAAACCGGCTCAGAAGAGACCGAGACACTCGCAGTAGGCCTAAGCGTGGTGTCGGCCGAGACCGCGGGTGTCGGTCCTTATCCTTCCGTTTTTTAGGTAAATGTGCTGTCGGAAGCTCCGACGGCATGATATAACAGAAATCTTCCCCCAAATAATCCTGTGCAAACTCAGACCGACGCCTAAGAGTGCGTTTATTGAAAGAGGCACAAGCTGCACAGGCTGAGACGTTGTGTTCTGGGCCTAAACAAGGTAAGCAGTAAGAGTGGAAATCCTTATGAGGTATTTGTTTCCCACAAGTTAAACAATTATTAACTTTTTCACTTTTATCTGACATCGGCTGAGGCAAGAAAAGGTCCCCAACTGGGTACTTAGCTTTTTTGTAGACTTCAGTAGCTGAAAACACAGGGGCTGGTCGACCGGCATTTGCGAACTGCTTCTGATTCGGGCGCCACGCGGCAAGAAAGACTGAAGAAGATGGCGTCGGCTGACGTTTTTATACCCCAGGCGCTCTGACGTCGGGGAAAGGGCGACATCAGCCGGACCCAGACTTTGGAATCCGGCCGACCGAAGGGCTGCCTGAGGCAGGACAACCCATATGTCAGGACTGCAGTTGCATCCTTGAAGGACATCACATCATCCACAATATCTAACACAGCAGAATAGCAAGGGGCCTGTGTTGAGACAATAAAAGAAAATCTCTGAGCCTTTTCTTGGATTCTGAATAATCCTGGCTCTCCCAATGGAAATGCTCTCTCATGGTATGCAAAGTTTCCCCAAAAGAGTAATCCTCAGGAGGAGAAGCTGAAGGGATTGATTCTTCAGCACCAGAGTCCTCTCATAGGGGGGTTAAGAGTATCCCTCATCTGAAGAAAAATCAGAAGAAATGGAAACCTGGTCAGAGGAATCAGTCTGTATCCTGCCTAGGCCTTTTATCAGGAGGGGAATGGGAACCCCTGATCAGAGTAATTAGGTCTTCGGCCATTTTGAGCATCTCTTTTTTAGGCATGGAGGCCTGTCCAGGTGAATGCTGTACTTGTTTCTTTGTCTTTAATGGAGTTTTAGACTTAGTTGTTGTTTTGATGGTAATCTGTGAAGGTCTGAAAACACCCTCAGAAGCAGATGCCTGCTCAGCGGCTCCAGACCCATCTGAGGGGTTCATTTCCGTAGGCCCAATACCTTGAGTTTCCAGAGGCCTAGTAATCTCCACGAGAGTCGGTGGCGGCCTGTGGCTCTGAGGTAGCGGGTGTCAGGGGCTGCGAAAGCGCCTCACTGAGAACCGGAGAGCCGGTGATTAGCCTAGAAGAGGCTTCATCGTCTGTTTTGGACCTCGGATGCCTGTCCTTATCTTTGTCTTGGTGTTTGTGTATTCCAGTCAATTGTTTCGACAGCATGGTATAATTGAACCTTCGGCCAAAATAATGGCGAGCAAAATCAAGCCGACATTTAATAGTGCGCTTGTTAAATCTAGCACAAAACAGACTAGTGACGTCGTGGTCTGGGCGTAGGCATGGAATACAGTAAGAATGAAAATCCTTATGAGGTATTTGCTTCCCACAAGAAATGCAATTATTAACTTTTACTGACATCGGTCTGAGGCAAGAAAAAGTTTCCCCAATGGGGTACTTAACTTTATTGAAGACTTCGGTTCTGAAATTTGACTTCGAAAATCTCTGGAGTCGGCCGACCGGCACTTGCCAACTGCTTTTGCTTCGGGCACCGCACGGCAAGAAAGACTGAAGAAAATGGCGTTGTCTGCATCTTATATACCCCGGCGCACTGACGTCAGGGAAGAAGCGACAGCAACAGACGCCGGACCAAAACTTTGGAACTCTGGCAGACTGCGGGACCGCCTGACAGCAGGATAACCCAAGTGTAATGACTGCAGCAGTGAAACACGATGAACATCTGCCAATTTTGAGCATGAAGTGCTAATTTTCCCCCCAAGGGGGCTGCCAAAATATAACAGCTTGGTTAAGGAAGTCATTGAGACTGCTTACTGTAGGGTTGTGCTTTATTTCCTCCAGATTTGGAGGTGGAGGCACCCCATTGCTTTGACCTGTAAGAACCCTGTGATTGGTATCTAGAGCCTTTAGAGCGCCTGGATTTGCCTTGAGAGGCTCTGTTTGACATAGGAAAGGACCAATTTTTAGTAGGCCAATGCCTACTGTACCTGGATGGCTGCACTTGTAATAAATATTTTACAGTTTGCATAAATTTAGCTTTGTCTTCCATTTTCTTTAAAACCTCTTCTGCCTTATTACCAAACAGAGTATCATGCTGTAAAGGGGCATCCAACAATTTAGCTTTAACATGATCAGGCAGATTTTGCTCCTTGAGCCAGGCATGCCTTCTAATCACAGATCCAGTAACTGTGACCCTGCAAGAGGCCTCCAAGGAATCAAAACCACATTGCAAAGTATGCTTTCCAACCTGTTCTTCTGCATGCAATAATTCCTGTAATTCTTTATTTTCCACACAATCAGAAATCAACATCATTTTCTGTTTCAATAAGCTCATAACATGCTGCTGATATTTAAGCATATGAAACTGGCAGTTTAAGGTCCTAATTGCCAAAGTTGCAGACGTATAAACCTTCTTTCCCCATCTATCCAGCGCCCTGGAATCTCTATCAGAGGGGGTAGGATTTTTGGCTGTAGAGGCATTTACACCTTTGGGACCCTGTGAGATAGTCTCAGGATCAGCAGCAGGATTTTTGAATAGAAATTTGTGGGAGTCAGGAACCCCGTAATATCTGTCTGGTTTACTAGGAGCTGGAGGTAGGGAATCAGGAGCCATGCTTGATTCCGAAAACACATCAACAATATCTAATACAGGAGGTATAGCCAAAGGCCTATGCTGAGGAAGGAGAAGGAAATCCCTGAGCCTCTTTTTTGATTCAGAGAAATCCTGACTCTCCCAATGAAAATGTTCCCTTAAAGTAAGCAAGATTTCACCAAAAGAATAATCCTCAGGAGGAGATGCAGATGGGATGGATTCTTCTGCATCTGAATCCTCATAGGGAGGAATAGAAAATTCCTGATCAGAAGAGGAATCAGAAGAAATGGAAACCTGATCTGAAGATTCATAATCAGTGTCTTGCCTACGCCTCTTAGCGGGGATCTTAAGTCTTCAGCCATTTTGATAATCTGTTTTTTAGGCATAGGGGCCTGAGCGCGTGGCTCATGCGTCAGTTTTTTAGACTTAGAAAAGTACAGTTTTGTACCTACCATAAATGTAGATGTCCGATAGGTATGCATCTGCAGTCATAACATATGGGTTGTCCTGCCTCAGGCAGCCCTTCGGTCGGCCGGATTCCAAAGTCTGGGTCTGGCCTCGGCTGATGTCGCACTTCACCCGACGTCATAGCTCCTGGGGTATAAAGGCATCAGCCGACGCCATTTTCCTCAGTGTTTCTTGCCCCAGATGCCAGGTGCCCTCTAGGAAGGCTAAATTTGGATAAATGTAGAAAATTCCAAACAGTAGAAAGCAAAATATATATATACATATATACATACAAACAAATACACCATAACAGATTCCCCCAGCTAGCTAAAAGGGGTAAGTACCCTAGGAATACCACAGAGGGGAAGGAGGGTGGTAATCCTGACTGCAGATGCATACCTATCGGACATCTACATTTATGGTAGGTACAAAACTGTACTATGTCCTTCAAGGATGCATCTGCAGTCATAACATATGGGTAGAATACCATAGCCAAACTGGGCGAGGAGGCACTAAGATAATGATGGTGTAGTTAAGATCCCTTGTAAAACAGCAGTTGCAAAACCTGCTCGGGATCTGGAGTATAAAGGAAGATTATAATGCTTGGCAAATGTATGCACGGAGCTCCAAGTAGCAGCTTCTAAAATGTCTTTGGTAGCCACTCCTCGTAGGAAAGCTGTAGTGGTGGCTATAGCTCTTGTGGAGTGAGGCCTGATATTTTCAGGAGTTGTCTTTCCATGAAATGAGTAGCAGAATCTAATGCAATTTCCTATCCATTTTGAGATTGTCTGTTTTGAAATTGCTTTTCCTTGCACTCCTGTTGCATATGCTACCAGAAGCTGGTCAGTTTTTCTGCTCTACTTAGTTCTGTCCAGATAGTAGCGTAGTTGTCTGTGTACATCTAAGGTGAGTAGTAGTTTTTCCCCCTGTTCTGTGGGTTGGGGAAGAATGTAGGTAAATGTATAGCTTGGTTCAAGGATACCCTGGAGACCACCTTTGGCATAAAAGTAGGATTGGTTCTCAGAGACACTCTATCCTGATGGAAGATAAGGAAAGGCTGCACTGCCATTAATGCCTGTAACCTCAGATACCCTTCTTGCTGAAGTGATTGCTAGCAAGAAGGCAGTTTTCCAAGATAAGAACTTTAAGTCTGCTGTTGCTGCTGGTTCAAAAGGGGGAAGTGTTAATTTTTCTAGCACAAAGTTGAGATCCCATGCAGGCAGAGGTGGTTTCCTTGGAGGCTTTATGTTTTTGATTCCTCTCAAGAATTGCCTGAGGAGAGGATGAGAGAAGACAGGAGGATCCATGTTGTACTCTGCTGAAATTGCTGATGCATGAATCTTAATGGAGGAGTAGGACAGGCCATTGTGGAACAGTTCTGCTAAGTATTCCAGGATGTGTGCTAGGTTTGCCAGTGTGACATTTTCTCCCTTTTCTGCACTCCAAATGAGGAATCTTTTCCATTTGGCTGAATATGTTTTCCTTGTGGAGGGTCTGCGAGCCTCCAGGATAATGTCCTTAACCCTCTGAGATAAATCTGGTTGGTTTTGTTTTATGCAATTTTCCAAGCAGTTAGCTGCAGCGTTTTCAAGTTTGGATGCAGGGTCTTGTAGTTGTTCTGCGTTAGAAGTAAGGGACATAGAGGTAGAGGCCATGAGTGCGTCAGAGACATGCTTCTCAGTAGCGGGTACCAGTGTTGCCTTGGCCAGTCTGGAGCTATCAGAATTACCTTTGGCTGTTCCTCTCTGATCTTCAGTAGAACTTTGTACATCAAAGGAAGAGGTGGAAAGGCATATACTGTCAGGGCCTTCCAGCTGAAAGAAAGGGAGTCCACCCTCTAGGCAAGTGGGTGGTATACTCTTGAGCAGAATTTCTTCAGTTGGTAGTTGTGTGGGGAGGTGAACAGGTCTATCTCTGGCATTCCCCATTTCTTTGTTATGGTTTTGAAGATATCTGGATGCAGCATCCATTTGTGAGCATCCGTGGTAGTTCTGCTTAAGCTGTCTGCTAGTGAATTCTCTTTTCCTGGTACAAATCTGGCCTGCAGTTGGATGTTGAGATTCAGGGCCAAGTTCCACAGGTCCATTGCCATCCGACATAGAGGGTATGAGTGTGTACCTCCCTGTTTGTTGATGTACCACATGACTGTGGTATTGTCTGTCCTTATCAGCAGGTGTCCTTGTTGGAGGAATGGTCTGAATGCCTCGATTGCATGTTTCACTGCCAGCATCTCCTTTAGATTTATGTGTAGATTCAGCTGGTCTTGGGACCATAGGCCTTGGATACACTTGTCTTCCATGTGTGCCCCCCAGCCTAGGTCTGAGGCGTCTGTGGTGATGGTCTGCCTTGGATGTGGTTTGCGGAAGGGCAATCCTCTGTTTATCTGACAGGCCTGAGCCCACCACAGGAATTCTTTTTTCAGACATGGAATGATTGGTATCTGGGCTTCTAGACTGTTTGTGTTGAGGCCATACATTCCTTAGGTACCATTGAAACTTTCTCATATGCAGCCTGGCATGTGGGATCAATATTATGCAGGATGCCATGTAACCCAGGGCCCTGCAGGACTTTCCTTGCAGTAAGCTGAGTTTGTGTTGTTAATGCCATGAAATAGACTGGTAGTTGCTTTTGTTTTTCCTCTGTGAGAAAAGCCATCTGAGTTATTGTATCCAGTTCTGCACCCAAAAATGTTATCCTTTGGGATGGCACTAGTCTTGACTTTTGAATGTTGACTGTGTATCCCAAGGCTTGCAGCAGTTGTATGACATTGGCCAAATCCTTTATTAATTTTGTCTTGTTGTCCGCTTGTATTAGGCAGTCATCCAAGTATGGGTAAATTTGAATTCCCTGAAGCCTGCAATGAGCAATTACTGATGCCAGGCATTTCGTGAATACTCTGGGCGCAGTAGATAAGCCAAAGGGCAATGCTGAGAATTGATAATGCTCTGATCCTGCAAGAAATCTGAGGTGTCTTCTGCAATCTGGTCGTATAGGGACGTGCAGGTATGCCTCCTTGAGATCTAGAGTCACCACTCCTTGCCCAACATGGGAGGAAGTTGCTGTAGGGTCAGCATTTTAAATTTTGGAACAATGAGATACGTGTTCAGTGTGGACAAGTCCAGAATAGGCCTCCATTGATTTTCTTTTCTTGGTACAAGGAATAGTCTGGAGTAAAATCCTTGGCCTTGTTCCATAGAAGGTACCTTTTCTATTGCTCTCATCCTTAGTAAGCTGATGATTTGTTTTAGAGCCTCTGATTTTTGGCTTGGTGGAAGGTTTGGCATTCCTCTCTTTTTTGGTAGAGTGTGGAAGTGAAAAGTACAGTTTTGTACCTACCATAAATGTAGATGTCCGATAGGAATGCATCTGCAGTCCTAACAAATGGGTTGTCCTGTCGTCAGGCAGCCCTTCGGTCGGCCGGATTCCAAAGTCTGGATCTGGCCTCGGCTGGTGTCGCACTTCACCCGACGTCACAGCTGCAGTTCTTCGGGTATAAAGGCATCAACCGACGCCATTTTCCTCAGTGTTTCTTGCCCCAGATGCCAGGTGCCCTCTTGGATGGCTAAATTTGGATAAATGCCAATGTTTCCAAATAGTAGAGAGCAAACACAAAAAATAAGCATGTATGTACATATATACAAACAAATACACCATAATAGATCCCCCCCCAGCTAGCTATTAGATGGGAAAATACCCTAGGAGTACCACAGAGGGGAAGGCGGGTGGGTAATCCTGACTGCAGATGCATTCCTATCGGACATCTACATTTATGGTAGGTACAAAACTGTACTATGTCCTTCAAGGATGCATCTGCAGTCCTAACAAATGGGTAGAATACCATAGCCAAACTAGGGGAGGAGGAAGAAGAAATTATGGTGTAGTTAGGATCCCTTGCAAAACAGCAGTGGCAAACCCTGCTCGGGATCAAGAGTATAAAGGTAAGTTATAATGCTTGGCAAATGTATGCACGGAGGTCCAAGTAGCAGCCTCTATGATGTCCTTGGTAGCCACTCCTCGTAAGAAAGCTGTGGTAGTGGCCATAGCCCTTGTAGAATGAGGCCTGATGTTCTCTGGAGTTTGCTTTCCATGGTAGGAGTAACAAAATCTGATGCAATTTCCTATCCACTTGGAGATTGTCTGTTTGGAAATTGCTTTTCCTTCCCTTCCTGTTGCATATGCTACCAGAAGCTGGTCAGTCTTTCTATTGCCCTTGGTTCTGTCCAGGTAGTAGCGTAACTGTATGTACATCCAAGGAATGCAACAGCCTTTCTCCCCTGTTCCGTGGGTTGGGGAAGAATGTAGGTAGATGGATAGCCTGGTTTAAAGACACTCTGGATACCACCTTAGGCATAAATGTAGGATTTGTTCTCATGGACACTCTGTCTTGATGGAAGATCAGGAAGGGTTGCACTGCCAATAATGCCTGTAGTTCAGAAACCCTTCTTGCTGAGGTGATTGCCAGCAGGAAAGCAGTCTTCCAGGATAGGTATTGTAATTCTGCTGTTGCTGCTGGTTCGAAAGGAGGAAGTGTCAATTTTTCTAGCACAAAGTTCAAGCCCCATGCTGGCAATGGTGGTTTCCTAGGAGGTTTTACATTTTTAATTCCTCTCAGAAACTGCCTGAGCAGAGGATGTGAGAAGACAGGGGGATCCAAGTTGTATTCTGCCGAAATAGCTGATGCATGTATCTTGATGGAGGAGTAGGACAAGCCTGTATGGAAGAGCTCTGCCAAGTACTCCAGGATGTTGGCTATGTTTACCAGTGACACATCTTTTCCCTTTGCAGTACTCCAAATGAAATATCTTTTCCATTTTCCTGCATAATTCTTTCTTGTTGAAGGTCTGCGGGCCTCAAGGAGAATGTCTTTAACCCTTTGCAATAAATTTGGGTTAGTTGCTCTTATGTAATGTTCCAGGCAGTCAGCTGCAGAGTTTTCAGGTTTGGATGCAGGGTGTTGTAGCTGTTCTGTGTTAACAGCAATGGGATCAGGGGTAGTGTCCACATTTGTTCCCGAGACATGCTCCTCAGTAATGGGTACCAATGTTGTCTTGGCCAGTCTGGAGCTATCAGAATGATCCTTGGACGTTCCTCTTTGATCTTCAATAGCACCTTGTGCATCAAAGGAAGTGGTGGGAATGCATATGCTGTCAGGTTTTTCCAACTGAAGGATAGGGAGTCCACCTTCCAAGCAAGTGGGTAGTGTGTCCTTGTGCAGAATTTTCTTGAGCTGGTGATTGAGTGGAGATGCAAATAAGTCTATTTGTGGTAGTCCCCATTTTCTTGTGATGGCTTTGAAAATGTCCGGGTGTAGCATCCATTCGTGGGCATCCGTGGTAGTTCTGCTTAATATGTCTGCTAGGATGTTTTCTTTTCCCGGTACAAAAATTGCTTGTAACTGAATATTGTAACTCAGAGCCATATTCCATAAGTCCAGTGCCATCCGGCATAGAGGTTATGAGTGTGTGCCTGTTTGTTGATGTACCACATAACTGTGGTGTTGTCTGTCCTTATCATCAACTGCCCTTCTTGGAGGAATGGTCTGAATGTCTGGATTGCCAGTTTTACTGCCAGCATTTCTTTTAGATTTATGTGCAGGTGTAGTTGATCTTGAGTCCATAGACCTTGTATGCACTTGTCCAGCATGTGGGCCCCCCAACCGAGGTCTGAGGCGTCCGTTGTGATGGTTTGGCTTGGTTGAATGCTGTAGAAGGGTAAACCTGTGTTTGACTGACATGCCTGAGCCCACCATAGGAACTCTTGTTTCAGGCATGGGATTAGTGGTATTTTGGTTTCTAGGCTGTGCCTGTGTTGAGACCATAAATTCTTCAGGTACCACTGTAGCTTTCTCATATGCAGTCTGGCATGAGGGACCAGAATTATGCAGGATGCCATGAAGCCCAGGGCTTGCAGTACTTTTCTTGCTGTTAGTTGGTTCTGCTTTGTTAATGCCAAGAAGTAGAGAGGAAGTTGCTCTTGTTTTTTTGCAGTTAGGAATGCCATCTGTTTTGATGTGTCCAGCTCTGCACCTAAGAAGGTTATTCTTTGGGATGGTATCAGCCTTGACTTTTTTATATTGACTGTATATCCCAGGGCTTGCAGCAAGTAAATGACTCTTTGTAAGTCTTCTGTTAGCTTGTTTTTGTTGTCCGCTTGTATCAGGCAGTCGTCCAGGTATGGATAAATTTGGATTCCCTGAAGCCTGCAATGAGCGATTACTGATGCCAGGCATTTCGTGAATACTCTGGGCGCAGTAGATAAGCCAAAGGGCAATGCTGAGAATTGATAATGCTCTGATCCTGCAAGAAACCTGAAGTAGCTTCTGCAATTTGGTCGTATGGGGACGTGCAGGTATGCCTCCTTGAGATCTAGAGTCACCAGCCAAGACTCCTTGCCCAGCATGGGAAGAAGCTGCTGTAGGGTCAGCATTTTGAATTTTGGAACAATGAGGAATGTGTTTAAAGCGGACAGGTCGAGAATAGGCCTCCAATTTTTCTCTTTTCTTGGTACCAGGAAGAGTCTGGAGTAAAATCCCTTTCCTTGTTCCATAGATGGTACCTTTTCCACAGCTCTCATTCTTGCTAATTGAGCTATTTGTTTTAGAGCTTCTGTCTTTTGATTTGGTGGTAGGTTTGGCATTCCTCTTTTTCCTGGTAAAGTATGGAAATGAAACCTGTAACCTTGGTCTATAGTTTGTAAAATCCACTTGTCCCTTGTGATGCAGTGCCAGTTTTTTGAAAATAAGGCTAGCTTTCCGCCTAAGGGTGCTGCTATCTGTTCCCTGGTAGGCGGTGCCAGAGCCAAGTCACTGTGATTGTCCTGTTGCAGTGGTAGTAGTTGCGTCTGTGCCTCGCTGGTTGTTACCCTGCCACTGGCGTCCCCTGTAGGCACCACCTCTGGATTGATTTCTGCCTCTTGAACGCCTATTCCTGCCTCTCTGTGCTTTAGAGGAGTCTGGAAAGGACCAATTTTTGGAAGGCCAGTTCCTGCTAAACCTTGGAGGCTGAACCTGTAAGAAATCTTTCACTGTTTGTACAGATTTTGCCTTCTCTTCCATTTTCTTTAGTACCTGCTGAGCAGGAGAACCAAATAAATTGACCTTATCCATAGGAGCATCTAATAGTCTTGCTTTAACATGATCCGGCAAGGCCTGTTCTTTCAACCATGCATGCCTTCTGATAACTGTGCCAGTCATGGCTGATCTAAAAGAAGCCTCCAGTGCATCATAGCCGCATTTTAAAGAATGGTTACTAACCTGCTGAATGTTATGTACCATTTCTAGGACATATTTCTTATCTAAAGAGTCATCAGAGGACAGTTTCTTAGTTAACTGATCAAGCATAAACTCCTGATATTGGATCATATGAAACTGACAGTTCAATGCCCTAGCTGACAGAGTAGCAGAGGTGTATACTTTTTTACCCCATCTCTCTAAGGACCTGGACTCCCTTTCAGAGGGGAGGGGATTTTTAACAGAGGTAGATGCTACTGCTTTTGGTCCCTGGGAGACAGTCTCGGGATCTGCAAAGGGAGCCTTGTATAAATTTTGATGTGTGTCCGGGACCCTGTAGAACCTATCGGGCTTAGCAGGAGCTGGAGGTTAAGTATCAGGAGCAGTACAAGCATCATTAAATGCATCATCTACAACCGAAAGAACTGGAGGTATAGCTAAAGGCCTATGTTGTGGTAAATGCAAAAAGGTTCTAAGCCTTTTCCTGGAGTCTGAGAAATCTTGTCCCTGCCAATGAAATTGCTCCCTCATGGCATGTAAGGTTTCCCCAAAGGAAAATTCCTCAGGTGGAGAGGCAGAAGAAATCGACTCTTCAGCATCAGAGTCTTCATAAGGAGAAAAAGGAGCCTCTGGATGGTCTGTATTGTCTGAATCATCAGAGGAATCATCCGTGGACACTGGCTCAGGGGGCTCTGCTCTAGGTCTCTTTTCTGGAGGTGGTTGAGAGGCCCTGTCTGGATGAGGTTGGGATCCCCTTATTAAAGAGATGAGATCCTCTGCCAGAGAAAGCATTTGGGAACTGGAGCTGGGCCTGTGAGAGGGGGGCTTAACAGGCACAGACTTAGAAATTTTGGCTGCTTTAGCCCTGGCAAAGGCCTTTATGGACATGGCTGCAGGAGGCCTAGCAGCACCACGTGCAGGGGTTGAAACATCCAAGGGAATGGTGTCCGATAATTCCTGTGAAACCACAGCAGCAGGTTGGATGTCAGAGCCCGATTCTACCAGGTTAGAAGAGGCCCCGGTAGAAGGCATGGATTCGGCTGGAGTTAGAACCGTTTGCTCGGTTTCGGCCGAAACCGAGACACTCGCGGTTTGCTTAACCGCGGTTTCGGCCGAAACCGCGGACTGCGAGTGTCAGTCCTTTTCTTTGCGTTTTTTAGAAATGTGTGTAGTCGGAGGATCCGACGGCATAATATACACGAAATCAGAGCCGAAAAACTGTTCAGCAAACTCCGACCGACGTCTAAGCGTCCGTCGGTTAAAAGAAGCACAGGCTAGACAAGCTGCTACGTCGTGGTCTGGGCCTAAACAAGGTAAACAGTAAGAGTGGAAATCTTTATGAGGTATTTGTTTCCCACAAGTTAAACAGTTATTCACTTTTTCTGACATCGGCTGAGGCAAGAAAGAGTCCCCAATGGGGTACTTAGCTTTTTAGAAGTCTTCGAAGTAGTATTCGGTAGTAGTAATCTCTGGATCTGACAGACCGGCACTTGCGAACAGCTTCTGCTTCGGGCGCCACGCGGCAAGAAAGACTGAGGAAAATGGCGTCGGCTGATGCCTTTATACCCGAAGAACTGCAGCTGTGACGTCGGGTGAAGTGCGACACCAGCCGAGGCCAGACCCAGACTTTGGAATCCGGCCGACCGAAGGGCTGCCTGACGACAGGACAACCCATTTGTTAGGACTGCAGATGCATCCTTGAAGGACATCCTGTAGCCCTTGTCTATTGTTTGTAAAGTCCATTTGTCTCCTGTAATGCAATGCCAGTTTTTTGAAAATAAAGCTAGCTTTCCGCCCAAGGGTGCTTCCAGTTGTTCCCTGGTAGGCGGAATCAGAGCCAAGTCATTGTGTCTGTCCTGTGGAAGTGGTTGTAGTCGCAGCTGTGGCAGCACTTCTCTGGTTGGCAGGTTGCCACTGACGACCCCTGTAGGCACCCCTTGATTGACTTCTGCCTCTTGGGTGTCTATTTCTGCGCCTCTGTGCTCTGGAGGTGTCTGGAAAGGACCAATTCTTTGAAGGCCAATTTCTGCTAAACCTCGGAGGTTGGACCTGCAAAAAATCCTTGACTGTTTGGACAGATTTTGCTTTTTCTTCCACTTTCTTTAGAACCTCCTGTGCAGGGGAGCCAAACAAACTTTGTTTCTCCATAGTAGCATCTAGGAGTTTAGACTTAACATGGTCTGGTAAGGATTGTTCTTTTAACCAGGCATGCCTTCGAATCACTGCTCCAGTCATAGCTGATCTAAAAGAAGCCTCCAGTGCATCACAGCCACATTTTAAGAAGTGATTACTGACCTGCTGAGAGTTATGTACCCAATCCTGAAGGGACTTACGGTCTATAGGTTCAGGAGAGGCCAGCTTTTTATTCATTTGGTCTAACAAAAATTCCTGGTACTGTATCATGTGAAATTGACAGTTTAAAGCCCTGGCAGAAAGAGTAGCAGATGTATAAACCTTTTTACCCCATCTCTGTAATGCTCTAGATTCTCTTTCAGAGGGAAGTGGGTTTTTGGCAGAGGCAGCTGCAACACCTTTAGGGCCCTGAGAAATGGTTTCTGCGTCTGCAGCATGAGCCTTATACAAGTGGTAGTGAGAGTCCGGGACCCTGTAGTATCTGTCAGGTTTGGCAGGGGCCGGAGGAAGAGAATCAGGGGCAGTACTGGCATCATTATATGCATCATCAACAACTGATAGTACAGGTGGTATGGCTAAAGGCCTATGCTGTGGTAAGTGTAAAAAAGTCCTTAGCCTTTTCCTAGAATCAGAAAAATCCTGACCCTGCCATTGGAAGTGTTCCCTCATTGAGTGTAGGGTTTCCCCAAATGAAAATTCTTCTGGAGGTGAAGCAGAAGGAATGGAGTCTTCTGCATCAGAATCCTCATAAGGTGAGTATGGGCCTTCCTGATGGTCAGATAAATCTGAACCATCCGAGGAATAGTCCGAGGAGAGAGGTTCAGGGGGTTCAGTCCTAGGCCTCTTATCAGGAGGGGGTTGAGAGGCCCTGTCTGGGTGAGGTTGGGATCCCCTGATCAGAGAAATAAGGTCCTCAGCAAGGCTGAGAATCTGGGAACTTGAGGTAGGCCTGTGAGAGGGAGCTTTTGTAGGTAAGGCTTTGGAAAGTTTGGCTGCTTTAGCCCTGGTAAAGGCCTTGATAGACATAAAAGCAGGGGGTCTAGCTGCCCCACGTGCAGGAGTAGAGATGTCCAACGGAATAGTGTCAGACAAATCTTGGGTGCCTGCTTCTTCAGCAGTAATTTCTGTAGCCGATTCAGCCATGGCCTGTGTGGCATGCGGAGGCATGCTTTCGGCCGAAGGGAGAACCGAGGTCTCGGTTTCAGCCGAAACCGAGACACTCGCGGTAGGCCTAACCGTGGTTTCAGCCGAAACCGCGGGTGTCGGTCCTTTTCCTTGTGTTTTTTAGCTAAATGTGTAGTCGGAGTTTCCGACGGCATTTTATATGCAAAAGTGATGCCAAAAAACTCTTCTGCAAACTCTGACCGACGTCTGAGAGTCCGTCGGTTGAAGGAAGCACAGGCTAAACAAGCTGATACGTCGTGGTCTGGGCCTAAGCAAGGAAGGCAGTAAGAGTGGAAATCCTTATGAGGTATTTGTTTCCCACAAGTTAAACAATTATTTACTTTGTCTGACATCGGCTGAGGCAAGAAAGAGTCCCCAACGGGGTACTTAGCTTTTTTAGAAGTCTTCGGTAGAAGAAATCTCTGGATCTGACCGACCGGCACTTGCGAACAGCTTCTGCTTCGGGCACTGCGCGGCAAGAAAGACTGAGGAAAATAGCGTCGGCTGATGCCTTTATACCCCAGGAGCTATGACGTCGGGTGAAGTGCGACATCAGCTGAGGCCAGACCCAGACTTTGGAATCCGGCCGACCGAAGGGCTGCCTGAGGCAGGACAACCCATATGTTATGACTGCAGATGCATCCTTGAAGGACATCTGTATTTGAAGTTGGCATCGGTTTTATGTAAAAATGTTGAGGCCTGAAAACACCTTTAGAAGCCGGTGCCTGCTCAGTGGCTCCGGACCCATCCAAGGGGCAGACATCCGCGGGTTTAATACTCAGAATCTCGTGGCATACCGGACTCCGCTTGGGTCTCGGTAGAGGCCTGCGACTCAAAAGTAGCGGGTATCAGGGGCTGTGAAAGCACCTCACTGACTACCGGCAAACCGGCGACTGGCTTAGGAGAAGCTTAGTCTGTTTTGGACCTCAACAATGTTTCTTTGCGTTTTTTGTGAACTCCAGTAGTCGGACTGCTAACAGACGACATTTCAGGGTAATTAAATCTGGATCCAAAATATTTTGAAGCAAAAATATACAGACGCTTAATAGTGCGTTGGTTAAATCTAGCACAAAACCGACATCAAGGCACGTTATGATCTGGGCCTAGGCAAGGAATACAGTACAAATGAAAATCCTTATGAGGTATTTGCTTCCCACAAGTAATGCAATTATTAACTTTTACTGACATCGGTAAGGAGCAAGAAAGTTTCCCCAGCGGGGTACTTAGCTTTAGTTGAAGACTTCGGTTCTGAAACTTGAATGCGAAAATTTCAGGAGTTGGTTGACCGGCACTTGTGAACTGCTTCGGGCACTGCGCGGCAAGAAAGACTGAATAAAATGGCATCGGCTGCATGTTTTATACCCCTGACGTCATGGAAGAGGAGACAGCAACCGACGCAGGACCCAAGACTTTGTCATTCAGGCCGACTGAGGGCAACCTGCCAGCAGATTACCCAAATGTAATGACTGCAACAGTGAAACACGAAAACATATTAGTCATCTTTAAAATAGATGTTTAAAGTAATAAAAATAGTATATTCATGTACACTTAATGGTCAATAAAATTTCACTCATCAATGAGTGTTATTTAATAATATGCAAAGTTTGATGAATGTTCCAATAGTAACAGAGTTTACATCGCATATATTGGCATTTTACACTGCTAAAAGGTTTCATACATTAAAATGTGTATTCAAATGATTAACTTAACATTGTATTATGGCTGCAAAAATGTGAGCTCGTGGACCATATTCAAAAAATAACTCATTTTGTTACTGAAGAGAAAGAAAACATTCATTCACCTTTCTTTTCACAAATATATTCAGGCTCCCATGAAGGGGCACTCATTACATCACTCTGGTCTTCTGCAGTCTGAAGAAAGTTCCTGGAGAAAATAGGATTTCGGTTTAAATTTCTTATGGAAATACCACTGACAGTCAAGGTTATCCTTTTAACAATGTTAACCTTTTAAAAAATATATAGAAATATATCACACAGTAAAGTCTGCTTTCAAGGCATTCCCAATCTGAAAACAAGCGCGAATATTATGCATCGGCAACTAATGCAGGCATTTTAGGGCTTCAATTCATACAGAAGGCACTGAAATTAGAGAGCATGCAAATATGCTGCAATATAGTATACAGGGCAACATGGAATTTATAGCATAAAATACAATTTTGTTATGAAGTTACACAGTTGTAAACATTCAAGCATATTCAATGTTGAAGACTCTTAGGCACAGCTGTCACAAAAGGTCCATCAGACAGCCACCCTTCATTCTCTTGCTCAGGTGGATGCCCTCCCACCTACATCAGGGCATTAGAGTTGAAATGTACAAGACAATGTCAGCCAGTGCCAGCTTCATTTTTTCTTGCACTGGCAGGCTAACTGTAGTGGTCTACTGCAACAGCATTGGTTGCCTAGGCAACTTATTGCAAGGGAAGCAGTCCAGTCTTAAGACCTCCAAACTGCATTTCCAGGTTCTAAGCTCAATGAATGTATAGTTGTGTACACTTACCATAAATGTAGATGTTCAAGTGTATTCACTGTTGCAGTCATCACTTGTAGGTTACCCCTGCTGGGTAGCCCTCAGCCAGCCTGAATACCAGAGTAAAGGATTTCCCTTCCAGCATCGGCTGTTCCGAGTCTGTGGCCGACGTCAGGTTGTCAGGGATATATAAAGGGTGACAGCAAATGCCATTATATCAGTTTTTCTTGCCCCCCAATAGTCATGTGCCCCTTACAGGATATTAAAATAGGGGGGAAGGTGGAAGGGAAACAGGACCGCAACAGTGAATATACTCTAACATCTATATTTATGGCAAGTATACACAAAGTACAGTTTTGTACCAATCATAAATGTAGATGTTCGACTGTATACCCCTGCTGCAGTCATCACACTTGGGTTATCCTGCCGTCAGGTGGTCCCGCAGTCGGCCTGAATTCCAAAGTCTTGGCCCGGCGTCGGTTGCTGTCGCTTCTTCCCTGATGTCAGTGCTCCAGGGGTATAGAAGAGGCATCCAACGCCATTTTCTTCAGTTTTTCTTGCCCCAGATGTCAGGTGCTCCCCCAAACGGTGGTCAGTTGATAGTGCCAATAATAAAAAGTTTATCACAAACAAAACATCCCTCCAGCTATAAGCAAATACACCACAAAGGTTGTATCAGATTTTAAGGTACTGAAAAGTTTTAGTTAGGTTAGAGGGGATGGAGGGAGGGTAACCTGGACTGCAGCAGGGTATACACTCTAACATCTACATTTATGGTAGGTACAAAACTGTACTATGTTCATCGTGTTACCCTGCTGCAGTCATCACACTTGGGTAGAATCCCAAAGCTAAGGATGGGAGGTGGATTCAAACAGGGTTAGAGGAGGCTAGAAGGCCCTGCAAAACTGCAGTGGCGAAGCCAGCTCTACTCTTAGTAAAGTGGTAAGTGACAGTGTTTGGTGAAGGTGTATACTGAACTCCAAGTTGCAGCTTCCAGAATATCCTTGGTTGGCACCCCCGTGAGGAAGGCTGTAGATGTAGCTGCTGCCCTGGTAGAGTGGGGCCTTATGCTAGCAGGAACTGGTTTTCCATGATGGGTGTAGCAAAAATGTATGCAATGTCCTATCCATTCGGAAATGGTCTGTTTTGAGATAGCCTTTCCTTGTGATGCTGTAGCATAGGATACAAAAAGTTGGTCAGATTTTCTGAAAACCTTAGTTTTATCCAAGTAGTAACATAGTTGCCTGTGAATGTCCAAGGAATGCAGGAGTCTTTCTCCTTTGTTCTGTGGATTTGGAAAGAAGGTGGGTAAATGGATGGTTTGATTTAGAGCCACACTGGATACCACCTTTGGCATAAAGGAGGGATTAGTTTGCAGAGAAACTCTGTCTTGATGAAAAATGAGGAAAGGCTCTACTGCCATTAGTGCCTGTAGCTCAGAGACTCTTCTGGCTGAAGTAATTGCTAGCAGCAGGACAGTCTTCCATTACATAAACTGCAAGTCAGCTGAGAAAGCTGGCTCAAAAGGTGGTAGCGTAAGTTTTTCCAGAACAAAATTGAGGTCCCAAGTTGGTGCTGGCGCTCTCCTGGGAGGCCTAATGTTTTTCGCCCCTCTGAGATACTGCCTTAGAAGTGGATGTGAAAATAAGGGAGGATCCGTGTTGTAGTGAGCTGAAATAGCTGAGGCGTGGATTTTAATGGATGAAAAAGAAAGTCCTTTGTGTAACATCTCGGTTAAATATTGTAGAATCTGAGGTATGTCCGGCTGAAGGGTATTTTGGCCTTTAGCTTGGTTCCAGGCGCAAAATCTTTTCCATTTGTCTGAGTAGGCTTTCCTGGTGCTGGGCCTCCTGGCCTCCAGAATAACATCCATAACAGCTTGTGAAAGAGGAGCTGGCTGGTTGCTTAGGTGATTTGCCATGCAGCCAAATTTAAGGTTTTGAGCTGGCTGTGCAGAATCTGACTGCCTTGCTGTGTGAGCAAATGAGGAATTTGTGGTAAAATACATGGTGGGCCCTGGGCCATGTTCCTTAATAGTGGGTACCAGTGCTGGCGTGGCCAGTCTGGGACAATGAGTATCATTCGAGGTCTCTCCATCCTTTCAGCAGCACCTTTGTGAGAAGGGGCAATGGAGGAAAGGCATATACTGTTAGCATTTTCCAACTGAAAGAGTGCGTCCACCTTCCAAGCTTGATGGTGAAATGTCCTTGTGCAAAACTTTGATTGCCAACCCTCAAAACTATCAGCTAACAGGTCTATGTCTGGGCGCCCCCATTTTTGAGTTATCATTGCAAATACTTGTGGATCCACTTTCCACTCGTGGGGATGCATGATGTTTCTGCTTAGGTAGTCTGCCAATGTGTTCTTTTTTCCTGGCAGGATTTGAGCTTGTAATTGAACTTGGTAAGCCAGTGCTGTGTTCTACAAGGTCATTGCTTGCCTGCATAGAGGGTAGGAGTGTGTAGCCCCTTGTTTATGTACCACATTACTGTGGTGTTGTCTGTCCTTATTATAAGCTGTCCTGGATGTAAGAGGTCCTTGAAGGCTGTCAGGGCATTCTGTACCGCTAGCATTTCTTTTTGATTGATGTGCAGATTCCTTTGATCTGTAGTCCATATGCCTTGAACGCACCGTCCTGCCATGTGTGCCCCCCAGGCATAGTCCGATGCATCTGTTGTCATAGTTTGCCTGGTTGGGGGTAAGGTGAAAGGCTGACCCCTTGTTGAGGTGACATGCCTGTGACCACAATAGAAACTCCTGTTGAAGGCAGGGAATGAGAGGTATCATTGTTTCCAAGCTGTGGTTGTGTTGAGTCCATACGCTTTTTAGGTACCATTGTAATTTCCTCATATACAGTTTTGCAAATGGTATTAGTAGTATGCAAGATGCCATGAAACCCAAAGCCTGCAGAATTTTTCTTGCAGGGAGTTGGGTCTTTGTTGCCATTGTTTTGAAGTATTGAGTTAGTTGTAGTTGTCTGGCATCAGATAAGCCATCTGGGTCATTGTATTCAAGCTGGCACCCAGGAATGTCATTTTGTGAGGGCACTAGTTTTGATTTATTTTCGTTTACTGTGTACCCTAGGCAACTTAGAAGGTGTTTTACAAAAGCCAGATGTTGTAAGAGAATGTCCTTGCTTTCTGCTTGGATGAGGCAGTCGTCCAGGTATGGGTATATTTGAATTCCTCTTTGTCTGCAGTATGCAATTACTGGTGCCAGGCATTTTGTGAAGACCCCGGGTGCAGTAGATGAGCCAAAGGGCAGTGCAGAGAACTGGTAATGGGTTGAACCTGCAATGAAACGGAGGTATCTTCTGCAATGTTGTCTGATAGGGACATGCAGGCATGCCTCCTTGAGGTCTGTTACTAGCCAAGCTTTCTTGCCAAACATGGGAAGAAGCTGCTGTAGTGTTAGCATCTTGAATTTGGGTACTTGCAAGAAGGTGTTTAGAATTGAAAGGTCCAGAATGGGTCTCCAAGCATTGTCCTTTCTGGGGACTAGAAAGAGCCTTGAGTAAAATCCTTGGCCTTGCTCCTGTGTAGGTACCAGTTGAATGGCTCTCGTGTCCTGAGAGCTGTAATTTGTTTTTGTGCCTTTGCCCATTGATTTTGTGGCAGGTTTGGCATTCTTTTAATCCTTGGCAAGGTGTGGAAATGGAATCTGTATCCTTGTGAGATAATGTCTAAGACCCATTTGTCCTTTGTGACGATGCACCAGTTGTCTGTAAAAAAATGCTAATTTTCCTCCCAAGGGAGCTGCCAAGAGAGTTTTGCTCGGCAGTTTGAGGTTTAAGTCATTGTGTTTGCCTTCTAGTAGTTTGGGACCTGTCTTCTCCTCCCTTCTGTGTTGCAGTGCCCCATTGGCGAGGTTTGTAAGGGATTTGTGCTTGTCCTCTGCCCCTTGGGCACCTGTATTTACCTCTCTGTGGTCTGTCAGAAGCTGGAAAGGACCAATTTTTTGTTGGCCAATTTCTGCTGAAGTGTGGGGGTTGCACCTGTAAGAAATCTTTGACCGTCTGCATAGATTTTGCCTTATCCTCCATTTTCTTTAAAACCTCTTCTGCTTTAACCCCAAATAAGACATCCTGTTGTAAGGGTGCATCTAGTAACTTTGCTTTAACATGATCAGGCAGTTTGTTCCTTTAACCAAGCATGCCTACGTATAACAGACCCAGTAACAGCTGCTCTACAGGAAGCTTCCAAGGAATCAAATCCACATTGTAAAGTATGTTTGCCCACCTGTTCAGCTGCATGCAACAGATCCTGCATTTCCTTGAATTCAGACTGTTGAGGGTGCGTGCTCATTTTTTGTTTTATTTGAGACATTAGGAATTGCTGGTATTTAAGCATGTGGAATTGACAATTTAGTGCTCATAGCTAAAGTAGCTGAGGTGTAAACCTTTTTCCACCACCTATCTAGTGCTCTGGAGTCCCTTTCAGAGGGTACAGGATTTTTAGCCATAGAAGCCTTAGCCCCTTTGGGACCCTGGAAGACTGTCTCTGGGTCAGCAACAGGGCTTTTGTAAAGGAATTTGTGAGTCAGGCATTCTATAGTATCTATCTGGTTTGGCTGGGGCAGGAGGCAGAGAATCTGGATTTAGACTAGATTCTAAGTAATCATCCACAATGTCTAAAACTACAGGGATATCAAGTGGTCTGTGCTGGGGGAGTAAAAGAAACTCTCGGAGCCTTTTCTTTGAGTCGGAGTAGTCCTGGCCTTCCCAGTGGAAATGTTCCCTCATGGTATGTAAGGTTTCCCCAAAGGAATAGTCTTTACGGGGAGAAGCTGAGTGAATGGAATCTTCAGCATCAGAATCTTCATAAGGGGGAAGGGGTAATCCTGTTCCTCAGAGGAGCCTGAGGAAATAGACACTATCAGAGGAGGCATAACCCTCTTGTCTAGGCCTTTTGTCGGGGGGGGGGGTTGGGAACCCCTGATTAAAGAAATCAAATCTTCACTGGCTAAGCTTAAAATGGCCTGGCAAAGGCAGCTGGCCTAGTACTTGCTTATGAACTTATCAGATTTTCTAATTTGCTTAGTTCTGTCCAAGTAAAATCTCAATTACCTATACACATCCACAGAAAGCAGGATTCTTTTCTTTGTAATGGGGCACTGGAGCACATATAGGGAGGTAGACAGTTTAGTGACTGTTCAGTTGCCACCACGGACACAAATGGAGAACTGGTAAATAGCATGACCCAAACCTTGTGCGTGATGAGGAAGCCTTAAGTTGTACACAAGGGTCTGTAACTCAGACTCCAGAATGGGTATCTTGGTGCAAAATTGATTGAGCAGTTTACTTTCTGTAGAAACTATCTACTTCTGCCACATCACACCTATGGACCAAGTCCAGAAATAGGTCCCTGTATTGCATCCTTTTATGAGAATTTCCTCCTACCTTACTCAAAAGAATTCTTTAGCCTACCAGCTGAGATGGGATACAAGAGGCTGTAAGGCTCAATTCAGGCTTCTGGAACAGATCCCCATGTTTGGACTTCTAGTCCACACAGCAGGCAAGAGTGGGCTCCTCCCATCTGCTGATGTACCACATCACTGTGGAGGTGTCTGTTAAAACATGCAATGTTCCCTGCTGCTAAGTAAGCCTGAATACCTTGATGGCTGGAATTGCTACGGTTTCCTTTATACCAAAGCATGGTCTTTGGATAATCATTTCCTACATGCACCTCCCAGTCTATTGCTTGTTTTAAGTGTCTGGGCCTAGCCTGAAGGACACCTCCCATTGTATGAAGGAACTTTTGGGAGTTGCTGATGCAGTAAAAAATTTCAGAATTCTTAGGAGTAGGGGATGGGAATCTAGCTCCAAGTATGCATTAGCAAAACCATCTTCTGCATCGTCTCAAAGTAGATGAATGGCAAACAGCTTCAGTCAAGGCAGGCTCAGAAGCTCCCCATACATTAACTGGGCCAGGGAAAATTGCTTAGCCTCCCACAAGTTCTCCTTCATTTCTCTTGGAAATGCAGAAGACAAGATGTCCTCAGTGTCAGGATCATACAGAGGGGGACAGGACATTGTGTCTACACTGGCAAATTCATCTGCTTCAAGTCAGTAGTATCAGAATCCTTAGGGGACAATGTTTCACATTTCCTTTTCAGAGGGATGGCCCCAGACAAGGGTGGCTATTCTAAAGTTGACAGGCTGGTTCTTGAAAATTCCAGAGAGTCTTGGTCAAGCCTGAAAAACTCCTGTAAGGAAGATTGGCACTGAGCAGAAATAAGGCCTTCCAAACACAAGCTGTGGCAAGCTGCTGGATATCTATTCTGGCATGGAACGACTCACCTTATGTTTGGATATAGTAATCAACCTTGGAGAACGTAGACTGACTTCTTGGGCACCTGCTCATAACCAAAGTATAGCTGACATTGTAAATACCAACAAGGGGAGGACATGCCTGCATTTCACAAGCAAGGCAACCTCCAGAAAACTGAGAACAGCAAGGGCTAAAAATGTTCCCTAAAATGGCATTTATCTGAGCTCTGAAGGCCAGATAATAGTGACATACAGATAACACAAAAATGCCTTCAAATTGGCATGAACTGTAGGCAAGAAATGAGAGTTTGTTATGTTAGAAACTTACCACAACTGCAGACATCTGACTACAGTCAATGTTGCAGTGTTCACAATAGATATCATATGTTCAAGTGGCCCATGGCCAGCCTAACTTCCACAATTTTATCTCTCCCCCCACCCCCAAGTCTTTGGCTTATGCATCCCACCAACCATGCTGTGAGGATGTTGGTGGCATAGAGACTGCATCAGCAGATACCCACATCAGGTCTTTCCTGTCCCACGATAGTGAGGGAAAAGGTCTCAGTGAAGAGTCCTAGTAAACTAGGTGGAATTATTTCAGCTGCTTCAAGTCAGCCCCAAATAACTCCAATCTCCCTTTCTAAGAAGTAGGCAAACAAAGGAGGAATGGAGGCCATGTAAGGAAGTGAAAGGGAATCTAATGGGAACTAGACACCAAATCCAAGCCACAAGAAAATAGAAAGGTCAGAAAGGGGGTAGGATGGAGGGTACATGGAAGTTAACAGGGAATCTACTCAAACACCTATGGTAAGCTCCTAACAATTGTACTACATTGACTGCAGCATCCACTTTTGCAATTCTCACATTTGGGAAGACTGCCAAAGTGCAAAGTCTCAGGAAAGTGGAGGAAGGTTACTGTGATATCCCTGCAAGACAGTATAAGCAAACCCTGTTTTGGCACTAGTGGCTGCCTCTCGACTGCAATGCTTGGAGGATGCATGCACAGATGACCAAGTAGCTGCTTCATGTAAGGCTTGAGCGACAGTGGTTCTAGTAGGGTGGACCTTGCTCTATCCTAGAATAGCTTTGCCATGTTTTTTTTCTCCAGACATCTTTACTAAATTTCCACATATGGCAAAGGCAATTATACATTTATATAAATGAAAAACATACAAAATTACACCACTTTAGTTGCAAAGAGTTTACATCACACACACCATTGAAACGACTGTAGTTGCAAACATTATACATCACTTATACACCATCCAGTCATTGTTAAACATTATATGGCTCATTCAAATCCTGCCTCAAACCTGGTCCCTCCTCTGGATACATTGGGCTTTACCATGGTTTAAGTAATTAAATGAAACACAGTTAGCAAACTATTTTAAAATGGTTGGCTTGTAAACAGGTCTATTTTCTTCCGCTATTGCATAAGAGAAGAAAATTATCAGACTTTCAAAATTATTGGGATCTGTGCAGGAACCTGTCAACTGTGTCTGCACATTAAGGGAATGCAGATTTTTTACCTAAATTCTGTACCTTTGGAAAGGAAACTGGTAGATGAATGGCCTAATCCAGGGTCATTTTGGAAATCAATTTATGCAAGGCACAACAATGGCTTTGGTGCAAAGGGATACTTCTTGTGATGAAATACCAGAAAAGGTTTCTTGCACATCAAGGCATGGATCTCAGAAATCCTCCTGAGAGGGTTAATAGTCACTAAAAACATATTCCAAAATCAATACTGGTGGTGGCGGTAGTGAGGAGGATGACACAGATGGTTCAAAAGGAGCCAGCATAAATTTTTACAATCAAAGCTCAAATCCCTTAGTGGAACAATTTGTCTCCTTTGTGGCCCAAGATGAAGAATCCATTTGAGGAACTGTTAAACTGATGGACTATAGTACAGAGGGGTGTCTATAGGGATTCAGGATGAAATAGTAGAAGCATGTTTTGTAAAGGTTTGACAGATATTCAAAGACTGTGGACACTAGCTTTCTTTGGGTCAAGGTTCCTGGACTGGCACCAGGAGGAGAATCTTCATTTAGTTAGGAAAAACGCTCCTGTGTTAGTTTTCCCAGTCTCCTCCATAATATTCAGCATGTCCTCAGAAGACTTCTCTACCTGCAATAAGGGCAAAATATTCCAAGCCATCAGTCAGACTGTGCCAAGTTCTGTGCGTCTCAGATAACACCCTTGTTTTGTATCAAAGGGCATGCACGTGGAGGCAGTACTTTATTTTTCTCTTGCCTAATTGCTCCATGGTTATGCCTGAATAATCATTCATCTCCTTAGTTCTTTCTTCTCCCATCTGCAAGAAGTAAATTTCTCAGGTGGCTTTTTTTGAGTATCAGGCCAGCTCCCTCATTGCCCCAGCCACTGATGGGTGACTGATGTGGGCAAGCCCGATTCCACAGACCACTTATTTCTCTCAGACCCCATGGTGTAGCTTCCTCGGGAAGCCACTATGGACAAAGACATAGAAATGTCCTCACTGGGTAAGGGAAAACTACTCTTGTTGACCTCTGGGGAATGAACAGATGAAGTCTTAGGGCATAACCAGGCTAAAGTGTCCGATTCTCAGGCTAGTGTCCCTGACATGGGTTGGTCTTTTCCATGGGGTCTCATGAAAAGAAAGCAAAAGTTAAGAATGTCACTTCTGTTTCTTAAACTATGGACAGGGAAGACTATGTGGTTTGTTAAGGGATATTCTGCTTTTAAATGTTTTACATCCTGTTTCTTCACTGACTTCACATAGAAGAAAAGTCATCCTTCACATTCTGACACTGATTCACAATCAAGCAGGGTATGAAAGGGGAGGGTTTTTCTTCACTGAATTCTTCAAGCTGATCCAGAAGTTATTTTTTTCTGAAACTATAACCAAAATGAAAGAATCACTTCAATAGGAACTGAATGAAATCACACTTTCCCAGCAGAAATATTTTTTACAAGTGTATTTCCCTCAGCCTGTAGCTGTTCCACCAGTTCTGCCAGCATTAGTGGGTGTTCAGCCTGCAGTATACCTGACTGTCAAATCTCCTCTTTTTAAAAAGTCTTACAAGGTTATGCAAAGTATCCAATATGCAAAAATGTCCATTTTCTACCCCAACGTTGACTCTCCAGTTATTTCCTTAGGAAACCCATTTATTGCTAGACGTATTGTGAATGCCAACCTCATTTCCCTCGGACAAGAATGGGAAAAGCTTCCGATAGATTTAGGAGGGTTTACTCTTCTGTTACTTTATCTTTCAGAACTCTGAACATTTAAACTGGCAAGCTTCCATGTTAATACCTTTTTCTATTAGAAAAAGGTGTCATGGCAGGATTTGGTCATGTGGTGCCTGCGGGTGGGTTCTATTCACAAACTCACCTGCTTTATGTCGAAGATTTCCAATGTGGATTGAGCTACTCTGAAGTGCTCCTGGCGACACTAACTTGCAACTTCGATAAAGTTTTTTTCTTAATTTATATGGGGAGTGACTATTTATAGCTCATTTCTTGTTTGGTCATTATTAGATTTTAAATAGTGGCAACAGTAGTAGAAGCTAATAGAGCTATGCAGTTTCAGGTGCTTAGTACTTCCCAGGCACTTGTTAACTGGCACATTTGTTAGTTGTTTCATATGTTAAGAAATCCATTTTATATAACTTGCATTTTAATCACATGCCTTCGACTTCACATACAGCAACATGGTGCTATTATCATGTTAGATTATCTAAGAAGCACATGAAAGCTGGTATGTGCAAAGAACAAGGGGGATTAAGCAACAGGAAAAGGTCCTGCTTTGACTAAGTGATTTAGTCCGGTGGCAATGGAAGAATGCTGCAGTGTGATTGGGCAGGGTGCTGCACGGCCAATGGAAACGAAGTGACTGCTAGACTGATGGGATTCAGATGTGTGCCAGGAGACTGTCACAAGCACTGTGCGGGCCTGAACAGAGTTAGCTTAGCCTGTATAGGATACACATGCTCCAGTCCAGCTTACCCAAATTTTAAGTAAAGGACAGGTGATTGACTGCCACTGGAGCAATGAGAGATGTGGAATAAATGGTGAAGATGGTGTGTATAAGTAATGCAAGTGAGGATACACACCAAAGTTATGTCAAAGCTTGGCAAGGATTGCAATAGAGTGAGCTCTGGAGTATAATGAGACTTACAGTCAGGCGTTACATCAGAGTGACACAGGTTAGATGCTTGTAGAGTTTAGCATCAAAGGTGGGGTGGGGGGCACATGAAGTTTAGGAAGGCAAACAACTGAAGAGAAGTTGTTGGGAGCAGCTGATGGTGAAAATTGCTTTGACATACATTGCAGGCAGTAGGTTCTTCATGAGAAGTGGGTAGGAGTTGTCAATGTAGAACTTTGAGCGCTAGAAGTTGCAATGCCCTCACCATGGAAGTATGACATTTGTACATACTTCAATGCGGTGTTAATGACTATTTGGGGAGGGGGGTTGGGGGCCTGGTTCCTAATAGATGAGTGAAGATTACAGCTAGCATAGCACAGAAATAAAGGGGACAGGAGCAGCTGCAAGATGGTGTTAGAGTGAAGAAGGGGATGGTATGGGAAAAACAAAAGGATGAGGAAAGTACAGTTTTGTACCTACCATAAATGTAGATGTCCGATAGATATGCAACTGCAGTCATAACATATGGGTTGTCCTGCCTCAGGCAGCCCTCAGTCGGCCGAATTCCAAAGTCTGGGTCTGGCGTCGGCTGGTGTCGCCTCCTCTCCGACGTCACAACGGCTGGAGTATAAAGGCATCGGCCGACGCAATCTTCTTCAGTGTTTCTTGCCCCAGATGTCAGGTGCCCTCTTAGGAAGGCTAAATTTGGTAAATGGATAAAAAATAATCCCAAACATGCACAACAGTAATAAACAGATGCACCATAGGAGATACCCCCAGCTGAAGGGAAAAAAGGGGGTTAGGGACCCAAAAAGAAGGATACAGAGGGGTAGGAGGGTGGGAAAACCCGACTGCAGTTGCATATCTATCGGACATCTAGATTTATGGTAGGTACAAAACTGTGCTATGTCCTTCAAGAATGCAACTGCAGTCATAACATATGGGTTGAATACCACAGCCAAGCTGGGGGTGGATGGAACTATGATAAGGATGGTGTAGCTAAAATCCCCTGCAGGACTGCCGAAGCAAAGCCTGCTCGGGATCTGGAGTATAAGGGCAGGTGGTAGTGCTTGGTAAATGTATGCACAGAGCTCCATGTAGCAGCCTCTAAAATGTCCTTTGTTGCCACTCCTCTTAGGAAAGCTGTGGAAGTGGCTATAGCTCTGGTGGAGTGTGGCCTAATATTGGCTGGCACACCTTTTCCATGAAAAGAATAGCAAAATCTGATGCAGTGTCCAATCCATTTTGAAATTGTTTGCTTGGAGATTGTCTTTCCTTGTACTCCAGCAGCATAGGCTACAAACAGCTGGTCAGACTTTCTGGTGGCCTTAGTTCTGTCCAAGTAGTAGCGTAGTTGTCTGTGTATGTCCAAAGTATGCAGTAGTTTTTCCCCCCTATTTTGAGGATTGGGGAAGAATGTAGGTAGATGAATAGCTTGATTTAGAGACACCCTGGAAATAACTTTTGGCATGAATGTAGGATTGGTCCTTAGAGAGACTCTGTCTTGATGAAAAATGAGGAAGGGGGGCACTGCCATGAGTGCCTGTATCGCCGAAACTCTCCTTGCAGAAGTGACTGCCAATAAGAAGGCCGTCTTCCATGAAAGAAATTGCATTTCTGAGGTTGCTGCTGGCTCAAATGGAGGAAGAGTTAGTTTTTCCAACACATAGTTGAGGTCCCATGCAGGTACTGGCTGTTTTCTGGGAGGTTTGACATTCTTTATCCCTCTTAGAAACTGTCTTAGCAGAGGATGCGAAAACACTGGTGGGTCACAGTTGTATTTTGCTGATATTGCTGAGGCATGAATCTTTATTGAGGAGTATGAGAGTCCAGTATGAAATAGTTCTGCCAAGTATTCTAATATCTGAGGTATACTCAGTAATGCTGTGTCCTGACCCCTTTTGGCATTCCAGATGCTGAATCTCTTCCACTTGGCTGAATAGGTTTTTCTGGTGGAAGGTCTGCATGCTTCCATCAAGATCTCTTGAACAGATTTGGAAAGAGAGTTAGGTGTTGAAGTCATGGTAGTCTCCAGGCTGTCAGATGCAATGTTTTCAGGTCTTGATGTACAGTCCTGTAATTGTGTTGCGTTAGGAGCAGGGGCCATAGGGTCAGAGGCCATGGTTTGGTCCGAGTTATGGTCAATAGCAATGGGTACCAGTGTTGCCTTGGCCAGTCTGGAGCTATCAAGATGCCTGTTGGTTGTTCTGCTTTGATTTTCAGTATCACCTTGGTCAGCAGAGGCAGGGGAGGGAATGCATACATTTTTATAGAATTCCAGCTGAAGGAGAGAGCATCCGTTTTCCAAGCTAGAGGGTGGTGAGTCCTTGTGCAGAACTTTTCCAGTTGATGATTTAAGGGGGAAGCAAAAAGATCTACGTCCGGTATTCCCCATGTCCTTGTCAGTTGAGAGAAAATGTGAGGATGCAGCATCCATTCGTGTGGATCCATGAAATTTCTGCTCAGATTGTCCGCCAGTACATTGTCCTTGCCTGGTATAAACTGGGATTGTAAGTGTATCTTCAGGCTCAGGGATTTTTCCCAGAGAAGCACTGTTAGTCTGCAGAGGGGATAAGAATGAGTGCCTCCCTGCTTGTTTATGTACCACATGACAGTGGTGTTGTCTGTCCTTATTAGCAAATGTCCTTCTTGCAGTGATTTTTCGAAAGTCTCGATGGCATGTATCACTGCCAACATCTCCTTTTGATTTATGTGCAGATGTCTTTCCTTTGGCATCCATAGACCTTGAATGCATCTGCCCTCCATGTGCGCCCCCCCCCCCTCTGGTAAATGCTGTTGTTTTTCCTCTGTGAGGTAGGCCATTTGGGTTTCCGTGTCCAGTTTGGCACTGGAGTCAGAGAAAACATCATCCAAAACATCCATAACTGGAGGGATAGCCAAAGGTCTGTGCTGGGGAAGCTTGAGGAAAGTACGAAGCCTTTTCCTGGAGTCAGAGAATTCCTGACCCTGCCATTGAAAATGTTCCCTCATGGAATGCAGAACTTCCCCAAATGAGAAATCCTCTGGAGGGGAGGCAGAGGGAATTGATTCCTCAGCATCAGAGTCCTCGTAGGCCTGGAAGAGTTCATCTTGAGTATCAGAATGCTCAGAATCCCCAGAGGCTTCATCTGAGGAGAGGTCGTCCGCCTGCTCAGTTCTAGGCCTTTTCTCTGCAGGTGGCTGAGAACCCCTGTCCGGATGAGGCTGAGACCCCCTGATAAGGGAAATAAGATCTGCAGCCAGAGACATTATCTGCTTATCAGAAGGGGCCTGGGCAGGTTTAGGATGGGCCTTGGCCTGACTGGCGGCCTTAGCACGTGCAAAGGCCTTGATGGACATGGATACAGGAGGCCTAGCAGCCCCACGTGCAGGCGTTACTTTGTCCACAGGAATGGTGTCGGGTAGATCCAGAACTTCGGTTTCCGGAGGAAAATCAACAACCGGCACCGGAGAGATCTCATAGACCGAAGGTCGTGTTAACGCTGAGTCGTCGGCCTGGAGCGGCAGATTTACCACTTCCGAAGGAACCGGAGCGCTAGCAGAGGGTTTAGGAGAAACATCGGTAGTAGACGCGGGCCGAGGGTGTCAGTCCCGGTCCTTGCGTTTTTTAGCAGATTGGGTTGTCGGTTGATCCGACGGCATGATATACGCAAAAGACTCACCGAAGAAGTCCTCGGCGAATTCTGCCCGGCGCCTGAGAGTGCGCTTATTAAAGCAGGCACAGGCAGCACAGGCCGAGCCGTCGTGGTCTGGGCCCAGGCAGGGAAAGCAGAGAGAATGGAAGTCCTTATGAGGTATTTGTTTACCACAAGACAAACAATTAACTTTCTCAATTTGTTCTGACATCGGCTGAGGCAAGAATAAATGTTCCCCAATGGGGTACTTGGCTTTTAGATGACTTCGGTACTGAAAAACACAGGAGCTGACCGACCGGCACTTGCGAACTGCTTCTGCTTCGGGCACCACGCGGCAAGAAAGACTGAAGAAGATGGCGTCGGCCGATGTCTTTATACTCTAGCCGTTGTGACGCAGAGGAGGCGACACCAGCCGACGCCGGACCCAGACTTTGGAATTCGGCCGACCGAGGGCTGCCTGAGGCAGGACAACCCATATGTTATGACTGCAGTTGCATTCTTGAAGGACATCTAATCTGTATTGTCATTAATACTAGGCTGCTGACAGTCAAGACTGGAATGTGAATGGCATAGTATCACCAATTAAAAGAGAGCAGATCTTAAATAATCTAAAGACAAATGGAGTATGGGTGGCCTTGCTGCAGGAATGCATACTGATGAGAACTAACACTGGAAACTGACGAGGGCAAGCAGCTGCTTCTAAAATTTTCTTACTGGCCACCCCTTTATGAAAGGCAGTAGACATGGCGGTATCACTGGTGGAGTGCGACGTCAAGAGTCTGGTGGCTTTTTTTCCATAGTTGTTGTTGCAAAACAAAATACAGTGGGAGTTCTATTTAGAGATTTGTTTTTTTGAAGCCAGTTTCCTTTCAGACCTAAGGCAAAGGCCACAAAAAGCTGGTCAGACTAGACATTTTTGTTCTGACCAGGTAGTAACGCAGTTGTCTATGCACATCCAGTGAATGAAGGATTCTTTCTCACTTATTCTGAGGGTTAGGGAAAGGAAGTAGGTAAGTGGATGGTCTGGTTCAAAGAAATCTCTGCAACCACTTTAGGCATAAGAGGGGTAGGTCCTAAGACAGACTCTGTCAGGGTGGAATGTGATGATAGGTTCCACACACAAAGGCCTGAAAGGTCTGATATTAATCAGAGCTTGAGAGTTCCATTCCTTTCGACTGCACCATACAACACATCTCTTCAATTTGGCAGAGTAAGATTTTCTTGCACTACGTCTCAGCTGTTTGTCAAGGGTTGTATCCCTCCAGGGGGTCAAAATATCATCCAAGCTGTCAATTTGAGTGTGCTTAGGTTGGGATGCAAGATGCTGTCCTTGTTCTGTGTCAAAAGACCCCCTTCAATGGGGCAAGCAACCATGGTTCCCTTCTTGTGGACACAGAGCATTGGGGGTACTAGTGCTGTCTTGGCCAATCTGAGGCTATTAGAATGACCCGTGGCCCTTCCTCTTATCTTGAGCAGTACCCTTGGCAGTAAGGGTACTGGAGGGAAAGCATAGCAGAAAAGACCTTTCCAAAGGAAAGAGAAGGCCTCCAGGCTGACTGTTTTGTTCTTGACCACAACTTCTCCAAGTGAGTTTTCTTTTGTGGCAAAAAGTTCTATCTGTGGCTATGCTGAAAAAACTTTCTGATTCAGCTGCCACTTGAGAGGGTCTGACAGGCTCCTACTTAGGTGATCCACAGTTGATTTCTTTCTCCTGGTAGGCACTGAGCCATGAAGTGCAGATCTAGAAAGTTTGTAGTTTCCACCAAGATCCATGGCTAAGCAACAAACAGGTAAGAGTGAGTTACCCCCACCCCAAATTATGTATAGCATAACTGTGGTATTCTGTCTTTACTAGTAGTAAATCTGATTTCCACTGGTCTCTGAAAGCAATCAAGTCTTTTCGGACTGCCAAAACCTTTTGGTTGATGTGGTTGTTTTTGAACTGGGAGTCTCATCTGCAGAGTCCATAAGTTGTTGTAGTGGGTCCCACAGGGTATGTCCGAGGCATCTCTGGCCAAAGTTTGGTTCGGAGGAATTATCCTGAAAGGGAGGCCTGGACTGAGGTAGCAGGCTCTGGCCCACCAGGCAAGCTCTTTCCTTAGAGAAGGGAGAAGCTTCACCCTGAAGTTGAGAGACTGAGCGTTCTTGCACCACACAGTTCTGAGGTACCACTACAATTTCCTTGTGCAAGTCTGGCAAGGAGGATGAAAAGGATACAAGAGGCCATGTAGCTCAAGGCTCCAAGGAACTCCATGGCAGTGAGGTG
Organism: Protopterus annectens; assembly: GCF_019279795.1. Lineage (NCBI taxonomy): Eukaryota > Metazoa > Chordata > Ceratodontiformes > Protopteridae > Protopterus > Protopterus annectens. The sequence continues at coordinate 1,119,234,105 of NC_056743.1, forward strand.
GTTCCTGTGAAGGAGTTTTTGGAAGTATTGATTTAGAAATGTAACCTTCAGTGTAGGAAGGAAAGGTTTTTGAAGAGAAGAGTTCAGCAAAGCCCTCAAACACAATTATGTTTGCAGGGATGGTCAGATTTTTTGATATTGGTGCTGAACCCCAAGAAAGTCAGTATTTCTTGTGTAAAACAAATCTGCTTTGAGTTTTCCTAGATCTGTTGCCTGAATGAGGCAATCATCTAAGTAGGGATAAATCTGAATGTCGTTTGACCTGCAGGAGGCTATCACTAGGGCTAGGCATTTTGTGAAATATCCTGGGTGCAGCAGACATGCCAAAGGGCAGAACACAAAACTGATAATGGTTCACACCTGCTCTGAAGTGCAAGAACCTCCTGAAAGATTTTTTCCTAGTTATGGTTGAAGTGGGGTAGTTGAACATGAAGAAAGTCCTTGACAGTTTGCATGGACTTGACCTTATCCTCCACTTTAAGTACTGCCTCTGTCTTAGGACTAAAAAGGTAATATCAGTCTAAAGGAGCATCCAAAAGACTGGATTTTACATGTTCAATGAGGGACTGCTCCCTCAGCCAGGCATGTCCTCTAATAACAGAGCCTGTAGCTGCTGCTCTTTTGTATGCTTACAGAGCATCATAATCACAGTGCAAGGAGTGCTTGGCTGCCTGACAGGAGTTGCACAACTCTAGCAATTCCTTACAAAGGGCCTTCATCAGGATTTGAACCCCCATAGTAAGCAACAGACAAACCTTCCTCAAAGATGGATTCCTCAGTCATCCTCAGAGTGGAAGGAATCAAGAGACTCCTGGGTGTAATGTCCCTTTTCTTTTTACTTTACTTTTCACAGGCAGAACCGGGGACAGAAAGGCATCTAGATCTGATTATAATAATCAAATCATCGGCCATCTTAACCAGGTCCAGTTGATAGGCCTGAGTTTAAAAGTCGTAGTCAGTAGGCCTCCGCTGGGACAAGCTAGATGCAGCCTTTTTATTGGAGGCCTTAGACTTCACAAGCACTAGAGGTAGGATGTGGGTGGATAGTCAAATCCCCAAGAACAGTGAAGCAAGGATATCTCCTGATGATGGCAGACTCTTGTCTCCTCTGACAGCTTGTAAACAGTAGTTGGAAGCCGAAACCTGCAAAGCAGCTCCAGACCCAACCAACGAGCCAAGTCTTTCAGTTTGCGCAGAAGTAGAGGAACCCAGCAGCATACTGGACTTTGAACATGTCTTGACAGAGGCCTGTGCCACAGTCATACTAGATGGAGTTGACTGCAAAAGCATCTCATCATAGTCAATAAGTCTAGGCGGACTGACGGACGGCAAACAAGTATTGGCCAGTACTCTCCGCTTTGGATGCTACTTCTTATGCCTAGGGAGAAGAGCCGTGGCCTGACCAGTGGACAACATGGAATAAGAAGGAATGACTCGCTAAAGTGCTTAGGTAAAAGTTCACCTTGATTGTTCTACTGTTAAAAAGAAGCACACAACTGGCAGTTAGGTCCATTGTGTTCTGGGCCTTAAGTTTCACAGAAAGAATGAAAGTCTCAGTGTGGTATCTGCTTGCTACAGCAGAGACTTAACTTTCTCTGACGTTAGTCAAAAAACATATGAAAAGTTCCCAACGGGGTACTTGGCTTCAGATGTTTTCTCTAGTGCTGACCGACCGATGCACTGACTAGCACTCTGCTTTGGGCTATAAGATGTTATGGCACCGGCTGACTCCCTTTATACCCAGACATCTTGATGTCAGTCAGGGAGTCCTGCTAACTCCAGGAGGAGGAAAAAATTTATTGGAAGTTGGGCCGGTCAAGGACTTCCATGGCAGGAAATTCCATCAGTTAGGACTGCAACAGTGAAACACGAAGAAAGTACAGTTGTGTACACTTACCATAAATGTAGAAGTTAGAGTGTCTTCACTGTTGCAGTCATGACTGTAGGGTTCTCCCCTGCCGGCAGGCAGTCCTCAGTCGGCCAGAATCCCAAAGTCTGGGTCCGGCATCGGCTGCTCAGCCATGTTCCGTGACGTCAGAGCGCCAGGCGTACAAAGCTGACAGCCGACTCCATGTTCCCCAGTTTGTCTTGCCCCAGATGTCAGCTGTTCCAAAATGAGTAAGATCCCATACCCTTTGCAAATACACCTCAGAAGAAGGGTGAAGGGAACCACACAAAAGAAAAAATAAGAGGGGACAGGAGGGAGGGAAACCCAGACTGCAACAGTGAAGACACTCGAACATCTACATTTATGGTAAGTGTTCACAACTGTACTATGTTCATCGTGTCTCACTGTTGCAGTTATGACTGTAGGGTTGAATCCCAAAGCAGAATAAAAGGGAGGTGGTCGTAAAGTAGAGGGGGCAGCTAAAAGGCCCTGCAAGACTGCAGAGGCAAAGCCTGCCCTAGACTTGGGATTTGCTTTCCATGGTGTGAATAGCAAAATCTGATTCCATGAGCAATCCATTTAGAAATTGTCTGTTTTGAAATGGCTTTACCTTGGGAACTTGAAGCATAAGAAACAAACAATTGCTCTGATTTCCTGATGTCCTTGGTTCTGTCCAGGTAAAAACGTAGTTGTCTGTGTACATCCAAGGAATGCAAGATCCTTTCCCCCTTATTTTGAGGACTGGGGAAAAAAGTTGGCAAGTGAATAGTTTGATTTAAAGCCACTTTGGAAACCACCTTAGGCATGAAAGTAAGATTAGTCCTTAGACACCCTGTCTTGATGAAAAATAATATAAGGTTCCACAGCCATGAGAGCTTGCAACTCCGAAACTCTCCTGGCAGAGGTCAGAGCTAACAGGATGGCTGTCTTCCAAGATAAAAACTTGATGTCAGACGTGGCAGCAGGCTCAAAAGGAGGTAAGGTGAGTTTTTCCAAAACATAGCTGAGATCCCAAGCAGGAATGGGTGGAGGATCTAGGGGGCCTTAAGTTCTTAGCTCCTCTGAGAAACTGTCTCATGAGCTGGTGGGAAAAGATTGGAGGGTCTGTATTATAATGAGCAGAAATAGCAGAGGCATGTATCTTTATGGAAGAGAAAGAGAGACCCTTATGTAAGAGGTCTGTCAGGTAAAGTAAAATCAGAGGAATGTTAGGAATAAGAGGATCCGAATCCTGAGCCTGCATCCAGGAGCAAAATCTTTTCCATTTTCCTGCATAAGATTTTCCAGTGCTAGGACATCTGGCTTCTAAAATGACATCCATAACCTGCTTGGGTAGGAGAGAATGAATCATAGACCCTGGATTAACCAGGCCGCCAGGCTGAGAGTTTTGACATGGGAGTGCAGAACATGACCCTGGTGTTGGGACAGAAGGTTCGGAGTCTGTGGTAAAACCCAAGGGGGCTCCAGAGAAAGGTTTTCAGTGTTGGGTACCAAAACTGTCGAGGCCAATTTGGGGCCAGCAAAATTATCATCTTGGGCTTGTCCTGTTTGATCTTTAATAACACCCGTGGAAGAAGAGGTAGAGGCGGGAAGGCATACCCAGAGAGGTTTCTCCAACTGAATGATAGTGCATCCACTTTCCAAGCTAGTTCGTGGAATGTCCTGGTGCAAAAAATCTGTAGTTGATGATTGAGGTGGGATGCAAAGAGGTCTATGTGAGGACATCCCCAAACTGCTGTAATCATCTTGAATATTTCGGTGTCCAGCATCCATTCGTGTGGGTCAGACTGTCTGCCAGGAAGTTTTGCTTCCCTGGTAGAAACTGAGCTTGAAGGTCCAGTTTGCAAGCTAGAGCTGTGTTCCATAGATTCATGGCTAGTCTGCAAAGGGGATAGGAATGTGATCCCCCTTGCTTATGTACCACATAATTGTGGTGTTGTCTGTCCGTATCAGTAGTTGTCCTGGTTGTATAATATTCCTGAAGGCCAATAGAGCATTCTGAACGGCTAACATTTCCTTTAAATTGATATGCAGGTGCTTCTGATCCTTTGTCCAAAGGCCCTGCAGACAGTTGCCCTGAAAATGGGCTTCCCATGCATAATCTGAGGCGTCCGTGGTTAGTATCTGACTGGCTGGAGGCAGACTGAAGGGTTTTCCTTTGTTTAGAGTACATGCCTTGGACCACCAAAGGAATTCCTTTTGAAGACAAGGCAGGACGGTGATCTGCATGTCTAAACTGTGGCAATGCTGAGACCATACACTTTTTAGGTACCACTGTATTTTCCTCATACGTAGTCTTGCATATGGTACGAGAAGGATGCAGGAGGCCATGTAACCCAAAGCCTGCAGGAATTTCCTTGCAGATAGCGGAGTTAATGTTGCCAAGGTTTTGAAAGTTGAAGCCAGCTGTAATTGTTTTTCGTATGTCAGAAATGCCATCTGGGTTGTTGTGTTTAGAAGAGCACCCAGAAAAGTTATCTGTTGTGAGGGTGTCAAATTTGACTTTATGTTTACAGTGAATCCCAGGAACTTGAGAAGATTCTGAACAAATTCTAGATGCTGGAGTAAGACATCCTTGCTGTCTGCCTGAATAAGACAGTCGTCCAGATAAGGGTAAATCTGAATTCCCTTGAGTCTGCAATAAGCTACTACTGGAGCCAGGCATTTGGTGAAGACCCTGGGCGTAGTAGACAATCCAAAGGGCAGCGCAGAGAATTGATAGTGCCTCGATCCGGCCTTGAACCAGAGGTATTTTCTGCATTCCTGCCTGATGGGAATGTGTAAATATGCCTCCTTTAAATCCAAAGTTACCATCCATGCATTTTTGGTCAGCATTGAAAGTAGCTGCTGAAGAGTAAGCATCTTGAATTTTGGTATTTCGAGAAAAGTGTTCAAGACTGACAGATCCAGAATGGGTCTCCATGAATTTTGCTTTCTGGGGACTAGAAAGAGCCTGGAGTAAAAACCTTGTCCCATTTCTGAAAGTGGAACCAGTTCTATGGCTTTCATAGCCAAGAGAGCTTCCACCTGGTTTAAGGCCTCTAACCATTGATGTTTTGGAAGATCTGGCCATCCGCTTGGTCTTGGTAGGGTATGAAAATGGAATTTGTAACCTCTTGAAACCACATCCAGAACCCACTTGTCTTGGGTTATAAGAGTCCAATTTAGGTGAAAAAGAGAAAGTTTTCCTCCGAGAGGTGCTTCCAGGCAAGAAGTTCCTGCAGCCCAACAGAGGGAGTCATTGAGTCTGTTTCCTAGGAGTTTGCGACCTGTCCTCTCCTCCCCTAGGGGTGGAAGCAGTCCACTGTCTTGGTCTATAAGAGGCTTGCGTTTGAGGCCTTCCTCAGGAGCGTCTGTATCTACCACTCTGAGGCCTATTTGAATTGGGAAAGGACCAATTTTTTGTAGGCCAATTCCTACTAAATCTGGGTGGCTGTACTTGTAAATCTTTAAACGTTTGCATGGATTTTGCCTTGTCCTCCATCTTCTTTATCACCTCTTCAGCCTTAGAGCCAAACAAAACATTATGCTGAACAGGAGCATCCAATAACTTAGCTTTTACTTGATCTGGCAAGTTTTGTTCCTTTAACCAAGCATGCCTTCTAATGACTGTGCCAGAGGCAGCAGCCCTACAAGAAGCCTCCAAGGCATCAAATCCACAGTGTAAACCATGCTTCCCAACTTGTTCAGTGGCATGCATTAAGTCATGTAATTCCTTATCTGCACAGGCAGAAATGGAAGTTAGCTTTTGTTTCAAAACAGACAGAAGAAATTGCTGGTATTTCAGCATATGAAATTGACAGTTTAAAGCCCTTATAGATGAAGTAGCAGAAGTGTACACTTTTTTGCCCCATCTTTCTAAAGATCTGGAATCCTTTTCAGTGGGAATGGGGTTTTTAGCAGTAGTGGCCTTAACCCCCTTAAGGCCCTGAGAAATGGTTTCAGGATCAGTAGGATTCTTGTATAAAAACTGGTGGGAATCAGGAACCCTATAATATCTGTCTGGCTTAACAGGAGCTGGAGGAAGAGAGTCAGGAGTTAAGTTAGCCTCCGAAAAAGCATCATCCACAATATCCAAAATAGGAGAGATAGACAGGGGTCTATGTTGGGGAAGAAGAAGAAAATCCCTAAGTCTTTTCTTAGATTCCGAGTACTCCTGTCCTTCCCAGTGAAAATGTTCCCTCATTTCATGTAAAGTTTCCCCAAAAGAGAAATCCTCAGGGGAAGAAGCTGAAAGAATGGATTCCTCAGCATCAGAATCCTCATAAGGAGGGAAAGAATATTCCTGGTTAGAAGAAGAAACTGAAGAAACAGAAGCCTGACCAGAGGAGTCATAATACAATTCCTGCCTTGCCCTTTTATCTGGAGGGGGATGTGAACCCCTAATCATAGTAAGTAAGTCCCCCGCCATCTTAAATAACTGTTTCTGAGACTTGGGTGCCAGATCAGAAGAGGCCTGGGCTGTAGTCTTTGATTTGGAAGGAGTCTTTGCCTTTGCCTTTATTAGAAGCTGAGTAGGCCTGAAAACCCCTTCGGAAGCCGGTACCTGCACAGCGGCTCTGGACCCATCCGAAGGAGCATTGTCCAAAGGTCCTGCAACAGAAATATTGAAAGGCCTAGTTGGCTCCACGTGGGAGTCTGTTTTGGCCATCGGTTCCAAAATGGCTGACGACCGGGGCTGCAAAAGCACCTCACTGACGACGGCCGAACCTGAAGCTGGCTCTGCTTGTACAATATAGTCTGATTTGGACCTCAGAGGCCTGTCTTTATCCTTGCGTCGTTTGTGAACTCCGGTAGCCGGAACAGTGTCCGATGACATTTTGTAATTAAAACGCCTACCGAAGTAATGAAATGCAAAATCGTACCTTCGTTTAATCGTATGTTGATCAAATCTAGCACAAAACCGACAACTAGCTACGTCGTGGTCAGGGCCTAAGCAAGGAATACAGTAAGAATGAAAATCCTTATGAGGTATTTGCTTCCCACATGAAATACAATTATTAACTTTTTCTGACATCGGACTGGAGCAAGAAAAAAGTTTCCCCAACGGGGTACTTAGCTTTGAGTAGGAGAAGAAAGTCTTTGGACTGAAGTACATTTAGAAAAAATTGTCAGGAGTCAGCCGACCGGCACTTGCGAACTGCTATCACCGCATGGCAAGAAAGACTGGAGAACATGGCGTCGGCTGTCAGCTTTGTACTCCTGGCGCTCTGACGTCAGGGAGCATGGCTGAGCAGCCGACGCCGGACCCAGACTTTGGGATTCTGGCCGACCAAGGACTGCCTGCCGGCAGGGGAGAACCCTACAGTCATGACTGCAACAGTGAAACACAATGAACATCATCAGGACATGCTGGAGAGAGAGAGAGACCTGAACAGTACATTATTTTGGCATTTAAAAAGTAGAAAAAAGGGAAAACACCTAGTAATGATGGGTTTTTGGTAGAGTTTTGGGAGCTGGTCTTCACCGATATAATCCAGTTTTGGCGAAGACTCCAACAGGACTTGGGCAGGGAGTATGTAATGGAATGTATGTAATGGAATGTAAGTCCAATGTAATGGAAAAAAGGTGCAACAGGGGTGATTAGGAAAGGGGACAATGATTCCAAGTTAAGGTCCTCATATCAACCTATACAGTACATTTAAGTAAAAATTACCACAACAGTAGATGTTGTATGGCAGAATGACACATCTCCCCAACTACCTGTCTCCATAGGGGTTCCCCCAAGGATCCATCCTTGGACCCCTACTCTTCTGTTTTCACCAATAACCTAGTCTCTGCCACCAAACATGGCACACTCATACAATATGCAGATGACTCCACCATCTGCTCAGCCCAGTCCCTACCCAAACTGTAATAAGTCACACAGGAAGCCTTTTCCTCTGTTGAAACTTGGTTATCTGATGCCCAATTAATACTCAACCCAAACAAAACTAAACTACTCATCTTCCAACCCACCAAACATACTCAAAACAACTCTCTCTAACATCACAGCAAAAGACAACACTACACACCCAAATTGCTAAGAGTGGAAATGGACAAACTAAAATTTGACATTCACATATCCATGACCATAAAAACAGTCCACAAAAAACTAGGAGCGTTATACAGAAATAAGCAACTTCTCATCAAAGCAGCAAATATTTCAATCTCCACCCTACTTTATGCCTCTCCAACATATGCCAACCTAAGGCAATACGATCTAAACAAGCTAGAAACCTACTACAACAAAATAGCCAAATGCACCACAGGCGCATCCTACCGTAGTCACCACTGTCTCACTTGCTGAACTGGGCTGGCTTGAACTCCCTCACCTCCCTCAATGGTATAAACTCTCACTCGCCCACAAACTAGTAAACCATCCACTAAATGTCCCATCCCTCCAGAATCTACTCCAACCCTACCAGACCTCTAAGATCCAGCAACAAAAATCACTTGCAGATCACTAAAGCCAAGAACTCTGCTGGTGAAGCACTATTCTCTTGCGCCATAGTCAAATTATGGAACTCCCTCCCACCCACAATTACCTCTGTACCATCACGCACCCACTTCAAAACTTTACTAAAAGCGCACCCAAAAACATGCTGGCTATGCTCTTGCAACTCCAAATCTTAATATCACCCACACCATCCAACCACCACCTTTCATCCCAACTACATTGATTATAGCAAGCTCAGATGCTCATAAGCCTAGTACTATTATACAGCAGGAACTTCTTATTGTAATATTTGTTAATGTCTGTTATGTACTTCGCAGATAAAGATTCTAGTTGTCTACTGATGTACTATGTTCATCTGTAAATATGTTTGTAATTAATTGCTATGTTAATCAAATTGTTAATCATTATGTAATCCAAAACAACTACTGTGTTTAATTTAACTGTGGAGCTTTTCTCTCCGAGCCTCCGGTGAAAATGGACCTATGTCCAGTCGAACACTCCCGGTCAACAAATGTAAATAAATAAATGTTTGAATCACTGCTGTAGTTGCTTTAGCTGTGTGGGTTATATTGTGTCAAGGATACAAATGGTAAGCTTCCAAAGCTTCAGGACACTTTTCACATATCCAAAGTATCAGGCAGCAAGATCTGAGCTGACTAAAAGACAAGTCTGGGCATGAAGCCCTTCAAGCACAGAGAAGGAGGCTGAGCCCTGGAAAGGCTGACGCTGGGAGCAACAAAAAATAAATGTCCTCTCCATCATTAAAAAGCACTCCAAAACACAAGGGGCGGTGGAGGGAGTGGCTACTGCAGCAGTGATCATTCGAATATCTACTGCTGTGGTTTTACTTGCACACAACTGTACAATGTTCATCATATTTATTACTGTTGCAGTAGCCTTACCTATATGGGTAGGATTACTTTAACTACATGAGAGGTGGAAGAAGCGTCCTGGAGCCCCTGGAGAATGGTCCTGCCAAAGCTGGATCTAGACTTAAAAAAAGAATCAAGCTTATAGTGCTATGTAAAAGCACGTACAGAGGACCAAGTAGCTGCTTCTAGAATACTTCTGCAATTTTACCCTTTCCAAAAAAGCAAAAGATAAAGACAAGGCCCTTGCACAGTGGGCCTCAACCCTGCCTGGAATAGCTTTATCATAGAGAGTATAACAAAAGGTAATAAGCCATATGGAAAGTCTGCTTTGACACAGGTTGTCACTTCTAACATTCACAAGAAATGAACAATTTGTCTGAAGATCTGAAAGCTTTAGTTCTATCAAGGTTGTACCGGAGTTCTCTGCGCACATCCAAGGTATGGAGTATCCTTTCTCCTTCATTTTTAGGTTCAGGAAATAAAACAGGGAGATGGAAAGTTTGGCTTAAAGTAAACCTGGATACCACTTGGGAATAAAAGGACTAGTTCTCAAAAAAATAAAAAAGGTTTCTATGGAAAATGAGATAAGATTGACAATATAAGAGCTTATAACTCAAGATACCCTTCCTGCAGAGGTCAGTCCAATCAGTAAAACTGTTTTCCATTTCAAGAACCTCAAGTCGGGTAGATTAGCTGGTTCAAATGGAGCAAGTGTTAGCTTCTCTAACACAAAATTAAGATCCCAAGGAGGGGCCACCAGTTTTCTTGGAGGCTTCTTATGCAAAACCCCTTTCAGGAACATTTTGACATGAGACTGCATTGAATCAGGAGGATCCATGGGCATATATGCTGAAATGGCAAACAAACCCTGACAAATAAAGGCCACAGGATAATAAAGCACACAAATACTGTAGAACCAGAGACTAACTTGCCCTGAATGGGTGCCGGTTATGTTGCTGGCACCAACTAGAAAACCTTTTCCATTTGCTAATGCAGGATTTTCTAAAAGCAAGCTTTCTTGCCTCCATCACTACCTATGACACATCCTCAGTAAACAGGTGCCAAAAACAAATTAAGACCATCATCCAAGCAGTCAATTGCATCAAACACCCCTGTTCTTCTGTGAATAGATCCAGTCTGTGAGGAAGCTTGTGGTGATTGCCCTTTGCCATTTCTAAAAGAAGGGAGAAGAATGGTTGTCTGGGCCAGAAGGGAGTCACCACAATGACCTTGGTGGATTTTTTTTTGAAGTACCTGAATAATAGTGTAAAGGGTGGAAAATGCATACAGGAACATTCCTGTCCATGGAAAAGAAAAAGCAACCATCTTCCAGACGACCTTGCATGGAGTCCTAGAACAGAATTTTGCCAGATGATTGTTCAGAGAGGAGGCAAAGAAATATATTTGAGGAACTTCCCTCAAACGGGTCAAATCTTGGAAGACCTGATCTAGTTTGCATTCATGAGAGTCTGCCCTGCTCCTGCTTAGGTTGTCTGCCACACAGTTTTGATCTGATGGAATGCAAGATGAATGTAGAGTGAGACTGGTCTGTGAAGCTATATCCCTAAGCTAACTGACTAGTATGCAAAGAAGGTATGACGTAGTTCTCCCTTGCCTGCTGATGTACTACATGACTGTGGTATTGTCTGTAACCACTTTAAGAGATCCTGGGGACCAAAGATCAGAGAGATGAGTACCTTAGTCAAGGCAAGCATCTCCTTGATATATATATATATATATATATATATATATATATATATATATATATATATGCTTGTCTGTCTTGTGTGTCCCACAGCCTTTGCACTTTTAATCCCCTGAAACTGCTCCCAAGCAAAGTCTGAAGCATCTGTGGTGACCGAGTACTTAGAGCAGAAAGGTAAAAGAGGAGAGCTGGATTTAAGGATATCTGTAGTCTCCACCAAAATATTTCTCTTCTGACAAACATCAGCATTGGAATTTGAAAAGAAAGTGTTGATGCTGGAACCAAATACATTTCAGATATTACTGTATCTTTCACACATGGAGTCTTGCCAGGGGTATTATGAGGATTACAGATGCCATGAGAACCAAAATCCTGAGCTATTCCTTTGCAGTGACCAAAGTCCAGGTGGAAAACCTTAGAAATAGAGCTAAATTAAGATTTTTTTTTCCTTGTGGAAGAAAAACTCTGAACTGAGGGGTCTAGCTGACATTCCAGGAAAACCACCTTGTGTGAAGGAGCCAAGAAAGACGTTTGAATGTTCTCTTGGAATCCAAGCTTGTGTAACATCCCTCACCCAAGACAGAGATTCCCTGACACTTTGAAAAGATCTGCAAAGATAAAGTCATCTAAATATGGAAATCATGGATACACTGTAGCCTGCAATGAGCTATAACTGCAGCTAGACACTTTGTGAACAGTCCTGGTGAAGTGAATAGTCCAAAGGGTAAGGCAGAGAACTGATAATGGGATCCAGACACACAAACCCTTAAGAAACATTCAAAATGTGGATGAATAGGGATGTGATAAGCATCTTTTATGTCTACTGCTGCCAAGAAACTTGAAAGAGGAACAAAAGTTAACAGGTTGTGAAGTGATAATTTGGGCACCATCTCACACAGGTTTAAGTAAGAAAGATCCAGAAATGGTCTAGAAGAATTTTCTCTCTTTGGCACTAGGAACATCCTTGAATAAAATCTCTTCCCCACCTGGGAAGATGGACCAAGTTCCATCACTCCTTGGGGCAGCATGTGATGAAGAACCAGTGGAAACGAGAGTCTGATATGGATGATGAGGAATGATGTTTTGGAAAGAAGTCCCTCCCACTGCCATTTGGAACCTTGAACAATGATCTTAAGAACCCATTTGTCTGAAAGTATATGGTGCCAAAGAGAAAAATGGAAATCCAGACTTTCTAGAAGGAAAAAGGGGGCCAGGGTAGAAGGGGTTCACAAGGTCTCTACAGCCATTCAGACTTGTTGGATTGTCCTTGGTTTCGGGAGGTTTGAGATTTTTTTCCTGGAACCCCCCTTGCAGTTTCATTTCAAACTCTTTACCTGTATTTTGCTTAGAGGGTTTATTAGTTTTTTTTTTGTTTTTTTAACCAAAATTGGATGAAGAGAGAGAGAACACCTTGGAAAATTTGGAAAAGGAAGGCTGAAAAATCTTGAGAGATTCGCTACATCAACTTGCCCCTTTCAACACATTTTTCTAATCACCTCTGCAACAGAGGGGCCAAACACGATCTCTGTTCAATGGAGAATTCAAAATCTTGTTTTTGTCATCATCTGGGAAGTTCCAAGAATGCAACCATGCAAACCTCCTCATGAAAGTACCAGTGGCCATAGCCTTGGTAGTAGTATCAGTGTCTCACATATTGCAAACAATGAGTAGTGACCTTTGCAATAGAAGACACCAGGTTATTTAAAGCAGATTTTTCCTCACAAGAAGAAACTAATACAACATTCCTCATGCTTTCACAATTTGTCAAAACTAAGTCTGACAATTCAAAATTCTGAAAATCAAAATTGCATAAAGAATAGTTGTGTAAAATCTTACCATACCCATAGATGTCCTTCTCTTTAGTGTTGCAGTATTCTTACTGTGGGATCCTTTGTCTCAGGCGACAACAATTTCGGCTCCTATGCTAAATCTCAAGCCTGGTTGCTGCCAATGCATGGGATATTACATGCAGGGCCATAAACCAGGGGCCTTAAATATGACGTCTGCATACACAGACCTCAGAACTGACTGCCCAGTCAGGCAATAGCTTAGGTAGTGCCAAATGATGTTCTCTAGACATGAGAAATGTAACTGATCGCCCAAGTCTGACCATAATCTAGGTAGTGCCCAATGATGGCCCAAGTGAAATGTAATGAAGCGGAATAGGAAGGAATACTGCAACATACAAGGGAAGGACATCTACAGTTATGGTAAGATTTTAACACAACCATTTTATGTCCTTCTATTCTCATGTTACAGTATTCTTACTGCGGGAGAGTACCACAGCTTAAGAAAGAAGCGGGGTGGAGGAAGCAGCAGCAGATTCCAGAAATTCCTGCAGGATTGCTCTTGCAAATACTACTCTGGAAATATGGTCAACTTTGTAATGTTTGCTGAAGGTATGTACAGAGGACCAGGTGGCTGTCTCAAGGATGGTGGTTATGTCCAGGTCTTTTAGGAAGGCCCCAGAAGCAGCTACCGCTGTTGTAGTGTGTGCCATGACCCCATGAGGCAATTGCTTTCCATGGTAGGAATAGCAGAAGTAGATAGTTTTCCTTATTCAGCAGGAAATGGTTTGTTTGGTTATGGCCTTGCCCAGGGCCCTGGCATGGAAGGACACAAAGAGCTGATTAGACTTTCTAATGGCCTTGGTTCTGTCCAAATAGAACCTTAGGTGCCTGTGTACATCAAGGGAGTGGAGTATTCTCTGTCATTTTTAGGAAAAGGAAAGAAGGTGGGTAAGTGAATAGACTGACAGTGACAGCTCAATGACCACTTTGGGCATGGAGGGGTTGGTGTGCCGGGTCACCTTATGTTTGTGGAAGATAGTGTAGGGTGGGTATGCCATTAGTGCTAGTAATTCTGAAACCCTTCTGTCTGAGGTAAGGGCTAGCAGTAAGACTATTTTCCATGTGCATATCTGTAGGGAGCCAGAGCTGGCTGGCTAGAATGGTGCAAGTGTAAGTTTTTCCTAGGACATAGTTTAGGTGGTGGGATAGGCTTCTTTGGCGGCCTAATGTGCAGGACCCCTTTTAGGAATAATTTAACATCTAAGCTAGAGAGTAGAGGAGGGTCCAAAGGTAAGCAGGCAGGGATAGTAGATAAGTGAACCTTCACTGAAGAATATGAAATGTCTGATTTTATGACCTCTCACACACATGCTAAGACTAGAGGAAAATTCACTTGAAAGGGGTCCCTATGTCTTTGAAGGCACCATTTGGAAACATAGGATCTCCTAGTATTAGGATTCCTGGCCTCCTGCAGGACAGATGGCCCTTCCTCAGTGTAGTGGTGTCTGAAGGGAATTAAACGTTAATCACCCAGAGTGTTAAACAAAGCATCTGCAGGTGTGGGGAATGACAGAGACCTTCTGTTGTGTGGGTCCACCTTGAGAGGCAACTTGTGGTGAATGCCCTGGGCAAGAGATTGAAGGGGGAACCAATGCTACCTTGGCCAAGTGCCCCACTGGTGGACAATGTCTAGGAATACATCTCTGTGCAACATCCAGTCATGATGCAGAAAGAATGATCTGCTAACAGCATCTGCCTATTGTCGTCCTGGGATGGAATATAGACTACCCTCAGTGAAATGTTGTTCCGAGTGGCTAATTCCCATGCTTGCACTGCTAGCCTGCAGAGCAGGTAAGACGTGGTTCCCCCTTGTTTGTTGATGTACCACATTACAGTAGTGTTGTCCATGAAGACTTGAAGGGGGTCTGGCTACATGAGACTGAGAAAGGCCTGCAGGGCTAGTTGGACTGCAGTCACCTCCCTTATGTTGATGTGCTCTCTCTGGAGAGATGGCTCCCACGGGGCATGCACCTTGAGGCCATTCGTGGTTGCTCCCCAGTCTAGATCTGAAGCATGTGTGTGCATTAGTTGTGTTAGTGTGGTGGGTTGTAGGGGCATGGCTGTATTTTGTTGGACCTGCTGAATCCACCACTTCAATTTTGTTTTTAGGCATGGAAGGAAGGGTACATGAAAGTCCAGTGGGTGGCTGTGTTGAGACCACACATTCTTCAGGTACCACTGCAACTTCCTGTAACCTGGCTAGTGGCAGCATAGGAATGGTGGCTGCCATAAGGCTTAGGAGACGCATGAATTGCCTGGCTGACAGGTGGTTGACCAGGAGAAGGTCCTGGAAGTGGCTGATTAGGGAGGTTACCTTAGCCTGAGGGAGGAAAGCCTTCATCAAATTAGTCCCTATCCCGCATCCCAGGAAGGTTTTGTCCTGTGTTGGGGTGAGGGATGATTTTTTTCAGGTTGAGTGTGAATCCCAACCTCTGCAGCAGTGACATGGAAAAAAGCAGATGATTTCTGAGTGTGTCTCCTTCTGCAAGAATGCAGATGTCATCTAGGTACGGGTAGATTTGAATGCTCTTGGTTTCCATTTGTTGCAAATTGTACCTGTAGGCTACACACTCAAGTGCGCTAGCCGATTTAAAGCATTTATAAGCATTTACTGACTTTTTCTCTACTGTCTGTAAAAAAAAAAAAAAAATCTCGTTTCCCGCTTTTACTGAGCTAGAATAGTCCAGTATCAGAGCTTGCTGATCTCTGGGCTTTGTCTTGGTTCCTGTAACTGTTCCATATCCTTACTTGGGAAAGAGGAAGCTTCTTTGTTCACCAGTGGGAGTGGGGAGCACTGAGCAAGCCTATTTGCCCATTTTGGAGTGGTCTCAGCCAGTAACTAGTAGTCGATTGGCCATTTTGGGTCAATTCCTAACTTTTTTCAACCCCCTGCTATAAAGCACACTTCGCGCAATTTAGCGCGGAGTTGCCACAGGAGCACACAAGAGCAGCGGCAGTTAATCATGGTTAAACTATTCAGGCTGCCTAAAGTCCACTCTTCATTTTTTCCCTTAGAACAGCTCTTCTTAAACTCTACTTGTAATCTAACCAGCCTATTCTCTATCTGAAAAGGTTAGCTCTACTTGATTTCAAAGTAATCTATTCTCTATCTGGAAAGCTTAGCACTTGCTCCTAAAGTACTTTTTACTCAGATATAGCACTTTTTTTATACATAGTACCCCACCAGCCTAAAACCCCTTTTTAGATCACCCACATCCCTCAAAGTCTTTTTCGAACCCAATTACACAAGAAAGTTTTGTTTTTTCCTTCTAGCATGTCGAGGGGTCAGTTGCTAGCGTCCTCTCCTGCTCAGCTGGTGAACCTGGGAATATTGAGGCAATGTTACAATTGCCTCATGTACACAGACAACCCTCTCCTTCTCCCACAAAACACAAATACATGCGAGAGATGCAACTATCTAACCAAACTGGAGGCTGAGCTCTCTCAACATAGGACTGGCAAGACCAGACAGGAGGAGAAGGTAACCTCACACACCACAAACCCAGTCTCACATAGTACTATCAAAACTTCAAATCATACACAAACACACAAAGACATACTCGGAGGCTCTGATCAAAAATCTACCAAAACAGCAGAGGCCACCAAAGCAGACACCCAAACAACTGCCACCTCATGACACAACACATGCAACACATAGATCACAAAGTCAGTGTGTCAAACAGTCACAGCCCTTAAGGCCAAACACAATGCCAGACACACTCGTCATAGGTGACTCCATAGTCAGACACACTGACGCCCCACTCACCAGATTGAGTAAGGAGAAGGTCACAGTAAGCTGCCTGTCGGACGCTAGAATCCGCCACATAACGCAAGCACTCAGGTCACTCAACAGCAAGTACAAGTATGACTCGGTCATTGTCCATGCTGGTGTGAATGACCTGAGACGTACCTCCCTGGACTACATGAAAAGAGACATAGAGGAGCTCTCTGATTATGTAACCTAGGCTGGTATGACCCTGACCCTGAGCAGTATCCTACCTTCACCAAGAATGATGCCACAATACAGAGACAAGATGATCAGCTTTAATAATTGGCTTAATTTCTGGTGTCATTCAAAGGGGATCCAATGTCTGTCTGCCTGGGATGACATGCTGGACAAGCCACGCTGCCATGAGGGCGGCTTGCACCTGTCACCCCTAGGCTTCCGGATATTGGCAAAGGCTCTTGCCACCCCCCCATAGTGCCTTTTTTAGGCAAGGCTCAAATTCTAAACCTACCACCCTAGAACGCAAAAAAGAAAAAATACTAAGGGTAATGCTGCTCAATGCCAGAAGTCTCAACCTCAAGATGCATGCACTCGAAGCCCTTCTCAGTATGGAGAACATCGATGTCTGTGCTGTGACAAACTTGGTTCAAGGCTCCTGAGAGCACCCCAGCACCATCAGGTTTTGCCTCATATCATGCGTTCCGGCCCCAAAATCCGGACCACACCACAAAGAGGGGGGTATCCATATTAATCAAGGATACCCACACCTCCAGGTTGGTGGCAACGCACGAAGCATCGGAGACCATCCAGGTGCAATTAACCATAGGCAAGACTGCTCTGCAATTTGTAGCTTGTTACAGGCCACCCTCTCAATCTCAGGAAACTCACACAGCTTTCCTGAAGACACTGGAGGGTATAAATGTATCTCCAAACACCATCATATTAGGTGATTTCAACTACCCGAATATAGACTGGGATCATTACTCAAGCTCCAACACTCTAGCCCAAAGGTTCCTAGAGTTCATAAACTCTAATGCCATGGAACAACTAGTCACCATCCCCACAAGAGGAGAAAACATACTAGATCTCATCATCACAAACATGGGGACAAAATGTTCAACACCGGAAGTAAATCCATCATTGGTGAGATCAGATCATAAACTAATCTCACTGGAAGTCCATATCCCGCCCCCACCCAAGATAAATAAGATCACAGTGAAGAACTTCTCAAAAGCCGACTTCACACTTCTTAAGACTGGTGTGGTATCCTTCAAAGCCCCCGAGCCAATGGGAACCACTACCCAAGCCGCTGAATCACTTGCAAATGCCTTCTACCAGCACCTCCAGGACTGCATGGATCAGGCAATCCCAAATAAAACAAAGACTCTTACCACCAAAGGCAAGCGCCCAGTCTGGTGGACCCCAGCCATAAACAAGCTCTACAATAAAAGGAGAAAGCTACTACAAGATAGAGCAAAATCCTTAAAAGGGAAGACACCCTTGATCATTATAAGTAAAAAACTACGATCACTCATAAAATCATCCAAAGCAAATTTTGAGAGAAAAGTCGCCAAAGACACAAAAGACAATCATAAGGCCTTTTTTTAGCTATGTTAGAAACCTGAGTGGAAACTCCCAGATATGCTCAGAATTAGTTCAAAATGATGCAAAAATCACTGAACCAACAGACATTGCCAACATACTGGCCGACAGGTTCAGTGCAAATTTCTCCCCCCCCAAAAGAAGAGATATCTATCCCAGCGAAATGTAGCCTCCCAAACATCTCATATGTACAGGTGAAAACTGCTCTCTCCAAGGCGAAAAACACAGCATCTATGGGACCAGATGGTGTCCCAGGCTGTCTGCTCCACAAACTCAATGAGGAATTAAACCCGCATTTAAGGCAGCTGTTTAATCTTAGCCTCACCTCAGGATACGTACCCAAGGAGTGGCGTACGGCAACTGTGGTCCCACTTCACAAAGGCGGTGCTTCCACGGACCCTGGAAATTACCACCCCATTAGCTTAACAAGCCTGGTCTGCAAAGCTATGGAGAGGATCATAATGGAACTCATAAATAAAGACATAGGAGACTTACAGACATTGGATCAAACCCAGTTTGGCTTTGTCAAAGGCAGATCATGCCTTTTAAACTTGGTTGACTTTTTCGAAACAGTCTCAAAGGCCATTGATGAGGGCAAGGCAGTCCACACAGCCTACCTGGACCTTGCAAAAGCTTTCGACGCAATACCCCACTTGGGTATCATTGAAAAACTCACCAGCTTAAATGTAAACCCATACGTCACAAGATGGGTTGCAAACTGGCTAAGTGACAGAACCCACAGGGTCAGAGTTGCTGGCGCCATGTCAGACTCCAAGCCGGTCACAAGTGGTGTCCCACAGGGCTCAGTCCTGGGCCCCCTCTTGTTTGGCATCTACTTTTCAGAAGTACAGGCAAACACAGGAGGATTATGGCTAACAAAGTTTGCAGATGACTGCAAACTGGGTGCCATAGTTGAAAACACATCAGACACAGATATCCTTCAGAAGGGTCTCATAGAAACGGATAACTGGTGCCAGAGCCATGGCCTAAAGTTAAATGCCAAAAAATGCAGAGTCATACCCTTCGGAAAAAACAAGGTTACCCCTAGCTACCATATAGGTGGCAATCCACTAAGCACAGAAGAGGTTATCGGGGATCTGGGGACCCAAGTTGACAGTAACCTCTCCTTTGACACTCACGTTGCCAAAGTAGTTAGGAAGACCTGCTACATTGCCCACCTGATCATGAAGGGATTCACATCCAGATCAAGGGAGGTCATTGTTCCCCTGTACTCATCACTCATCAGACCAATGATCAAGTACAATGCCCCATTCGGAATGTATCTTACCAGACACCTGCAGCAATTGGAAAGACCCCAAAAATTCCTCACCAAAAGGATAATGGGTCTCAAAAATATGTCTTATGCTGCCCGACTGAAGGAACTCCAGCTCTATTCAGTTGCATACTGTCTGCTCAGAGGTGACTTGTGCCTGACATACAAGGCCATGTCCAACCCGGAATTAATGGACATGCTCCACCTCAAAAAATCTAAATCCACCAGAACTACAAGATCAAGAGACCTAAACCTTAACACGGTTATAAATAGGACGTGCTGGAGGGACAGATTCATCACCCAGAGACTCCCTATGCTGTGGAACAAAATCCCGGTACATGTGAGGCAGAGCACCTCGCTGGCTTTGTTCAAGAGAAATCTTGACCAATGGATGGGAGATCACAGGTTTACCCCGGGGATCACCTCTGTGTCACTGCTGGACAGAGGCACGGCAAAATAATGGGCATAGCATCCTTCAACTTAAGGGGTGGTGAAAGCCACAAAACTTTGGGCTAGGCTTATAAATGCCCTAGGGCAGATAGCCTAGTATAAACCTATGAACCTATGAAAACTCTTGGTGCAGTGGATAAACCAAAGGGGAGGGCAGTAAATTGAAAATGTGAACAGGGTCCAGCAAATTGTAGATACTTGCTGCGATTTGGGTGGATAGGTATGTGGAAGGTAAACCTCCTTCAAGTGCAAAGTGGCCATGAAAGTGTTGAGTGGCAATAGTGGAAGAAGGCTTTGAAGGGATAGCATTCTGAAGAAAGGGACCTTTAGAAAAAGGTTTAGGAAGGCTACATCCAGGATGGGCCTCCAAGGGCCGTCC
Source organism: Protopterus annectens (assembly GCF_019279795.1). Lineage (NCBI taxonomy): Eukaryota > Metazoa > Chordata > Ceratodontiformes > Protopteridae > Protopterus > Protopterus annectens. The sequence continues at coordinate 1,119,254,290 of NC_056743.1, forward strand.
TTTTTTGGTACCAGGAATTACCTGGAGTAGAACAGTTTTCCTTCTTGTCCAGGGGTGATGGGCTCTGATCCCCTGGGAGAGAAGCTCTTGGATAATCTGAGTGATTAGGTGAATCTGGTTCTTGGTAAGGAAGAGGATGCCTAGTGGAATTGTTTTTTCCTGCCAAGACATGAAGTATCCTTTTTCCACTACTGCCAGTACCCAGCAGTCTGCAGTGACGTCTTTCCAGAGGGGAAGACACAGTGAGAGGTGAGAAGGGAAAGGTGGCTGAGGCAGTCACGCATTAATCCTATCATGAAAGAGCTGCCTGTGTGTGTGTGTGTGGGGGGGCTGTGAAGGGGCTGCCCTTGGGATGGTTCTTTTCTTGGACCCTTTTCTATGTCTGGAGGTGGAAGAGGTGGATGGGGTGAGGACTCTCCTGACAAAAGTCTTTGCAGGATAATTCCTATAAAATTTTGGTACTGGGGAGACCTGTAAGCGTTTCAGGTCCTGGAGTTCTTTACTCTTCTCCTGGAGGCTTAAACAGATCAGCAGACTGTTTGCCCAACAGGAATTTATTGTCCAGGGGTGCATCCAGATTTTTGGTCTAGTCTTCAGGCAGTGGCGGTAGTCAAAGTCATATCTGCGCAAAACAGAAGCTGATGCTGCAAGATCTTGCAGAGGCCTTGGCTGCATCATACCTGCACTTTGAGTGTCTGGCTACCTGAGATGCCAGGGACAGTTTGGATGCTATTTGTGACTTGTTTGGGGAGTCAGGCAAGGAGGACAGTAGGGAGTAAGCCTGTGCAACCACATCTATGGCATATTTGACCATGTGGGTCTGGCAACTAATTGCCCTGAAGGCTAGAGTGGATGAGGTATGTGTCTTTTTTCCCCAGCTTGTCCATTACCTTGCTATCCTTGTCTGAAGGCAAGAGTGAGGAGGAAGGAATGAGTCTTGACTGCTTGTCAGGGGCCACTGCTACAACTGCAGGGTCCACCAATGGGGGCTTTACAAAAAAATTTTATTCATCGTGGACCTTATAAAAATGGTCAGGTCTCTTGGGAGCAGAAGGCTGAGAATCAGGAGTTTAAGGCTGATGAAAAGGTATTCAGGTATGCTGGAGTCACAGGAGGGATAAGCTGATGGGGAGGGTGATTCCACCTGGAGCAACTCAAAATACCTTTTTTGAATTTGTCATCTGAGCTGTATCCCATTTAAAGTACTCTCTCATTTTAGTAATAGTTTCTCCAAATTTCATATCCTCTGGGGGGGGGTCTTCTTTAATGAAGTCCTAACCTGGGGAGTAATAGTCCAGGGGAAACGCTATTTGAGAGGAGTAGGTAATTGATTCATCACAGGAGGAGGAGGCATCTTCCTCCTGGGGAAAGTTAGGAGGGATAGAGCCAGCTGAGGTTGGCCTGGGGCTTATGACAGGCAAATGAGGCTGCTGTGGATGCTGAGGGCCTAAGGGCCAAAAAGGACTGCATCAAGGACTGGGAAAAGGATTGCCAGTCAGGTGGTTCCTCAGGAGGAGCAGATACATGTTTGGGCTTTTGTTTCTTTTTAAAGGAGTTGATTTGGTCAATGCTAAGGGCCTACTTTGTGGGATCTGGCCTGTGGGTGAGGTTTCAGATTCCTGGACCACAGATGGGCATCCAGTGGAGCCTCGCTCCTCCTCGACCTCGGCAGTGGCTGACATCAGAATAACCACTGAGGAAGTGCCTACTGGTACTTTGGAAGCAGCTTCTTAGAGGGTAGTCGCTGAAGGCGCCGGTTGTAGCGGACGTCCCTCAACCCCAACATCGGTGGTTGGTGGGGCATCCGACAACAGAGGAGGAGCAGAAGCAGTAGGCTTTGAAACTTTGGCCTTTTTAGGCAGTTCCACCTCAACAGCAGACTTCCAGGTCCATTCATAAAGCTAGTCTTTTTAACCTCTGGTTCTCTAGGTATAACTTTAGGGCTGCCAGATGACTGTGGAGAGTTTTGGGAATGAACGACTGGCAGATGCTACAGGTAGTATGGTCATGTTACCAGCCCAAACATAAGAGTTCATGGGAGTCTGTGGGAATTTGACATCCGCACCTACATTTCCCCTTCCTAGCGGACATCGGCTAAGAATGCAAGCAACAACCAAAGCTCAAGCAAGGAAATAAGGTTTCCCAACAAGGTACTCATCTTTAGATGTCTTGAAGGCAGCGGAGTGAAGCGTTCAATCTGACGTTTGACTGCAGCAGAGAAGTTCTGATAAATGTGACAGTCTGCACGCACAGACAAGGCCCCTGCTTTATGGCCCTGCATGTGATGTCCCATGCACTGGCAGCAACCAGGCTTGAGCTTTTGCATAGGAGCCAACGTTCGTGTCAACTGAGGCAGAGGATCCCACAATAAGAATACTGCAACATGAGAACAGAAGGACATGTACTTTTTACCCATACATATAAATTTTCCAGTCCTTGTTAGGAGGAGTAGGATTGGTATTATCTAACTGCTTAGCAGCAGTGGGATCAACTATAGCTATAGCTGCTAGGTCAGGTTTGGGAAAACTGAGGTTTAGGAATAGTGTTTAAAAATGTAAAGGACTGAGTAATTGTATACATCCCATTTTCCATTTAAGGGGCAGCTGGCTGACTATCAGGAAAATTGTATGCAGGAACACATCCGGTGAAGCATAGAAAACAGAGGGAATGGGTTTAGACTTTGGAAAATCCTTCTGCAACAACTCATAGTATTTTCTGAAGGACTGAGAAACCTCAGAGTTCTCCCACTGAAAACAGTGGCATATTCTAGCATTAGGGTCAGAGAGAGAAACCCCCAATAGGGAGAATCAGAAATATGAGTTCTCCTCAGTCTGAATAAGAGATTTGAGGGGAAAAAACTTGTATCCATTCCTGCAGCTTCCCGTTCAGATTTAGAATATTGAATCTCTTCAGAAAAAGGAATCCCCCTTACCAGAAACTTCTTTACAAGGATCATTAGCCTGAATTAAACTCTGAGCCAGACCCACTAAGCTAGTCCTATTCAAAGATGACCAAGAAGAAACAGATACATGCTTAGTTTTCTGTTTTGTTTACAGGAAAAATTAGGCCAACTGCGGTGTTTCCAATGGTGGCAGCAGCTTCCCCAAGGATGTGCACAGCATTCCGACACAAGAGAAACTTCCCCTGTTCCCTCTCCCAGGACAGGAGAGAGGTTCGCCCCTGCCCAGTGAGGGGACCTCAAAGGGCTGCAGTGGATGTGGCTGACCCCCCAAGTCCATAGTAGCTAAAGGTGCTACAGCAAGGGATCTGGGGTAAAACAGGAGTGGTCTTTGGTGCAACAACTGGAAACAGCAGTCTCACCCACCTGCAGCTGAGGCAAATTGCTAGCCTGCTATGGTGGCAAAGGTTGTTTTTTTTTTTTTTTTTTTACTTTTGGGACTGGAAGAAAGACCAATTGTGGGACAAGTAGTTTATTCCATGATCAAGCCTCTTTCCCGGGAAAGACTAGCAGCAATAACTAGTCAACACTACTAGTCCATAAAAGTTATTTTGACAGAAAAACACAGTAAGAAGGATTTTAAAACACTATGCCAGCCACACAAAGGTAAACTGAACAATTTTGCCAGAGAAAAAATGTTTTCAGTTACTTTACACCACTTTTCATCTCAAAGAAAAAAAAAAAAAAGGAGCACTCCATTTTAAAATACAATTCAGTCTTGAAATAGTCCATTAAAACAAAACACCCACCTTTAAAATAACTTCCCTGAAGAGGAAAGTAATATATTACAGTAAATTCTCAGTTAACTGGCACCCATGGGGACTGGTAGATGCCAGATAACTGTAGTTTCTGGTTGCTTGAGAGTTACTATTAAAAATAGGCCTAATACTGTACCCTATACTATTTGTTTGGTTCGACTTGTCCTCCGCTTGAGAGAAAGGGAATTTATTCCTATCTTCCTTTTTAAAACTCAAACTCTAAAAATCCAAGGTATGTTTCTGCAGGGGGGGGGGGGGGGGGGACAAAATGCAATGCATGAAAATTGTACTGTATTTCTTCTATTTTTTTTTTTGCCGGTTGTTTGAGAGTGCCAATTGCTCGAGTTCTGGTTTACTGTAACAAAATTAAGAAAATGGAAGTTTTTTTCCACAAAGGGGAACTTATCTGCACAGCAAAGCTAAAGCACAAATTGACCGTTGCTCCTCGAAAGTCTCAGAGCAGCATACTCTTCAACAGCATTAAAAACAGCTCTATACACCAATGGTGTAATACTTGCACTCAGTAGACCACATAGGGATACAAGGCAAGTCTGGGAAGTCCTGTAGAAGTTTGGTGAGCTTTAAAACTACAAGATCAATGCAGTGAAGACAAAAGCCTTGGATATTAACTAATCAGATCCCTCTGGTATAGTTGTCACCCACCCAGATTGGTGGCAGGAATAGGAAAAACATCAACTGCATGATACAAGGCATGTAGAGATCGAACATTTGGTTTGACATGAAAAAAGATTAAAACAATTTTGCATAAATGAGAGACACTGAACTTGGATCTAGCACAGTGAGTACAAGTGTTACAATGGCATGTAATCTCATTTATTTTGTCATGCCTTCTGGTGCATTCTGGGAGGTCAGCCAATGGGTAAACAAAGCCTGAATGAGGGCCTTCCTGTGGGTAGGGACAAGAGCACGAGCCGATTGGGAGAATATGGTACTTGCCAAGGAATATGGGGAATGGGGTTAGGTTCCCTAATCCTGATGATTACTTTCAGGCAGTGCAATGCTCACTTCTGGTCAAATGTCTGGACACAGTTCAGACAAGTATAGGTATCCTGTTTAGAATTATTGTCCTTATTCACTAACAACTCTTTGTAGCATAATCTGCTTTTAAGGTTCCTTTCATTCCTATACGCAAAGGCGGGGGCAATCATTAATAATGCGTTTCATTTCAGGCATAGTAAAAAGTATGCCCCAATTCTTTTTATTTATTTTAAGGATATGTTGACCAATATATGTTTTACACATCCCATTAGTAAAAGAAAATTATCTTTGACAGCTATACCTGTTGCATTAAGACATAAATAGTATATTTAGTGACTATGTTCAGCTTTTTATGTAGGGAAGTGCACTAGGAAACTAAAAGAGCAGGCGATAGAACAAAAATCGTAAATTAAAAGGAACATTAAAACTAATTCCCTGGCTAAACATATATTTGATGAAGGTATAAGACATACATTCAAGTTCAGGGTCATAAAAGCATTACAGAAAAACGTAAGGGGTGGGGATGTGAACGTTAGAAAATCTTGAGTTTTCATGGATCTTGAAACTGAATGCAGATGTATATCCAGGATTGAATAATGCAGCAAGTCTGAAACCAGTGCTGCAGAAAAAACAAATGATGGTACACTAGCTTGTATAATTGCTTAATTACTTATTTGTCATGATTGGTTGGTTGTGTAATATTGGTTTAAGTGTTGTACTATTTAAATGATTTTAGTAAACTGTTATAAGTATGCACTGAAGGAGGGGAAACCTGAAAGCTCTGCTTTTTATATTTGCTTTATCTGGATATGGGCCTTAAAGCTCCTCCTCATCCTGTCCATGTCTGCCTCAGACCAGCTTCTTAAAGACCTGTAAAAAGCCAACGAGGGGGGCCAGGAGTACTTTGACTTAGAGAACAGGGTAAGAGATTTTGTTGAGGTCACAGGATCTGAAGTCAGAGCAGACGAAGGCATTGAGGAAATAGTAATAATCTCCTCCAGATCGGAGGAGACAGTGGGATCAGGTTGGGGAGCTGACTTCTGCGGATCCGAAGGAGTCAAATCTGCAGACTTCTTAGGTTTAAATGAGTCCCTTGGGGAGGCAGAGGGGGCCTCTTTTGACTCAACAGAAGAGGAGGAAGAAGCCAAGGAAGGAAGGAAAGCCCCTTAGAATGAGTTTGTTCCATCTCTTGGCTAAATTAAAGGCAGCATAGACGAACATTCAGCTTTTAAATGGTTGGCACTCAGGCAGTACACGCACTCCTTGTGCGCAACCTGATTGGGGATTTTTTGCCCACAACTGCAATGTCTGAAGCTGGGAACTAGTTTGTCAGCCACATCTCAGAAGAAACTGCAGCAAAACAACTGACAGAAAAAGGTCAAGCTGAAAGGTAGAGACACTGCTGAAGCCAAAAGAACAGAAAGGTAAGAACTTCACTACAATTACAATAAGAACCAGTAATTTTAACATGACTTTAGAAGGTTCAACTGAAAAGCACTAAACTAATCCAAATTTTTTTTTAAACGCACACGCACACACACACTCTAGACGAGGGAGTAAGAAATACAGATAAAGGCACTTACAAATTTAGAGAAGCTATCTGAAAAAAAGTAAATTTGTGTACACTTACCATAAATGTAGATGTTAGAGTGTATTCACTATTGCAGTCATCACATTTGGGTTATCTGCTTGCAGTAGCCGTCGGTCGGCCTGATTAACAAAGTCTTGGGTCCTGCATCGGTTGCTATCCTTTCCTACGTGACAGGTCGTCAGGGGGTATAAAACATGCAGCAGACATCATTACCTCAGTTTATCTTGCCCCAGATGTCAGGTGCCCCACTAACGGGAAGCGATTAAATCTATAAATATACAAGGATATACCTCAAACAAAAAAGCAAATACACCAAAAAGCTTTTGAGCATAGTAAAGGAGAGAAGAGGTATAGCCAAAAGAAGTAAGGGGGCTGGAGGGAGGGTAACCAGGACTGCAACAGTGAATACACTCTAACATCTACATTTATGGTAAGTGTACACAACTGTACTATGTTCTTCGTGTTTCACTGTTAGTCATCACATTTGGGTAGCTTCCCAAAGCTAAGGATGGTAGGAGGAATTTAGATAGCATTAGGACCAGCTATAAGGCCCTGCAAGGCTGCAGTGGCAAAGCCAGCTCTGGATTTAGAGAAAATTGGCAAATGGTAATGCTTGGTGAAAGTATGTACAGAACTCCAGGTAGCAGCTTCTAGGATGTCCTTGGTACGGACGCCTCTGAGAAAGGCTGTAGAGGTAGATGCAGCCCTAGTTGAATGGGGTCTGATCCCCTGTGGGATAGGTTTTGCATGGTGCTTGTAGCAGAAATTAATACAATGGCCTATCCATTTGGAAATGATTTGCTTTGAAATAGCCTTCCCTTTGCCCCTGCAGCAAATGCCACCAGCAGTTGGTCAGATTTCCTTTGAGATTTAGTCCTGTCCAAGTAGAATCTAAGATGTCTGTGCACATCTAAGGAGTGCAGTATCAGTTCCCCTTTGTTCTGTGGATTAGGAAAGAAGGTTGCCAAATGAATGGACTGATTAAGAGCCACACTGGATACCACCTTGAGCATGAAGGAAGGATTGGACCAGAGGGACACCCTCTGTCCGCATGAAAGATGATGAAAGGCTCCACTGCCATGAGGGCCTGTAATTCAGATACCCTTCTTGCTGAAGTGATTGCTAAAAGGAAGGCTGTTTTCCAAGAAAGGAATTTTAAGTCTGCAGTAGCAGCTGGCTCAAAAAGAAGAACAGTGAGTTTCTCCAGTACAAAGTTAAGGTCCCAGGCTGGGGTTGGAGCTCTCCTGGGAGGTTGTAAGTTTTTGGCCCCTCTGAGGAACTGCTTGAGCAATGGATGAGAGAAGAGGGGAGGTTCTGCGTTATAATGAGCTGATATGACTGAGGCGTGAATTTTGATGGAGGAGAAAGACAGGCCCTTGTGAAGCATCTCCGTTACAAATTGTAAAATCTGAGGTAAATTGGGCACTGCTGCGCTCATCCCTTGAGATTGGTTCCAGGAACAGAATCTTTTCCATTTTTCAGCATAAGATTTTCTAGTACTAGGCCTTCTTGCATCTAAAATGATATCCATCACTGGTTTACTGACGGATGGTAAAGGAGAGATTAGGTAATTAGCCAGGCTGCTAGGTTCAGTGTTTGAAGCAGAGTGTAAAATCTGGTTCTCCTGTTGAGACAATAGGGTAGGAGTCTGAGGTAGGTGCCATGTGACACTGCGCAAGAGGAGGTACCAGTGTTGGTGTGGCCAGTTGGGTGCAATCAAAATCATCCTTGGTCTATCCAGTTTGATCTTTAGTAGTACTTTGGAGAGTGGAGGCACAGGAGGAAAGGCATAAACTGATAGTTTTTTCCAGCTAAAGGACAGAGCATCCACTTTCCAAGCTTGTTTGTGGGGAGTCCTTGTGCAAAATTTGTCCAATTGATCGTTCTGGGGGGAGGCAAACAGGTCTATATCTGGGCTCCCCCCCCATTTGCTTGTCAACATGTTGAAAATCCTTGGTTCCAGTTTCCACTTGTGTGGGTCCATGAGGTTTCTGCTTAGTTTGTCTGCCAATGTATTTAGTTTTCCTGGCAGGAATTGAGCTTGTAGATGCACTTGGTAGCTCAAGGCTGTGTTCCACATTGCCATGGCTAGTCTGCAGAGGGGGTAAGAATGTGCAACCCCCCCCCCCCGCTTGTTTATTGTACCACATAACAGTGGTGTTGTCAGTCTTTACCATTAATTGTCCTGAAAGAATGTGGTCCTTGAAGGCTGTCAGAGCATTCGGTACAGCTATCATTTCTTTTTGATTGATATGCAGGTGCATTTGACTTGGGTTCCATTTGCCCTGAATGCATTTCCCTGCCATGTGAGCCCCCCCATGCATAGTCTAATGGTCTGTTGGGGTTTGGGCAGCAGGGGGTAGGGTAAATGGTAGTCCCTTGTTTTGGTGGCAGGCCTCTGCCCAAAGGAACTCTAGGCATAAGCAAGGTATGATAGTAATCACTGCTTCTAAATCCTGAGAATGTTGACACCATAGGCATTTTAGATACCATTGTAGTTTCCTCATATGCAGTCTTGCATATGGAAATAGAAGAATGCAGGAGGCCATGAACCCCAAGGCTTGTAGTATTGGCCTTGCAGATAGCAGGGGTTTTGTGGCCACTTGTTTGAAGTAGGTTGTCAAATGAATTTGTTTCTCTGGCGTGAGGAAAGCCATCTGGGTAGCTGTATTCAAGCTTGCTGCCAGGAATATAATTTGACAGGGTACCAGGTGTGATTTCTTTTTGTTCATGGTGTACCCTAGACAAGTTAACACCTTTTGTACAAAAGCCAGATGATTCAAAAGTATGTCCTGGCTTTCTGCCTGAATTAGACAATCGTCCAGGTATGGGTATGTTTGAATATTTCTTTGCCTGCAAAATGCAATGACTGGAGCTAGGCATTTTGTGAATACCCTGGTCACAGTAGATAAGCCAAAGGGCAGTGCAGAGAACTGATAGTACGTGTAGCCTGCTTTGAAGCGTAGGTATCTTCTACAAGATTCCCCAATTGGGATGTGCAGGTATGCTTCCTTTAAATCTAGTGTTGCCAACCAGGCATCCTTGCCTAGCATAGGGAGCAACTGGTGAAGAGTCAGCATCTTGAATTTTGGAATCACCAAAACAGTGTTTAGAGTAGACCGGTCCAGGATAGGACGCCATGAATTGCCTTTTCTGGGTACCAGGAAAAATCTTGAGTACAAACCTTATCCTTTTTCCTCTTCTGGTACCAATTGAATAGCTCCCCCATGCTTAAGAGAGAAAGTACTTGCTTCTGGGCCTCTGCCCAATGATTTTGGGGTAGATCTGGCCACCCACTTGGTGTTGGTAACGTGTGGAAGTGAAATCTGTATCCCTGGGACACTATTTAAAACCCATTTGTCTTTGGTAATGAGTTCCCAGTTCTTTGCATGAAGAACAATCTTTCCCCCAAAGGGGCAGTCAGTTGAGAAGTGCTTGGAAGTTTTAAAAAGTAGTCATTGAGACAGTTTGACATAGGGGGGAGTTTTATTACTCCCAGATTTGGAAGTGGGGGCCCCCCCCACTGCTTAGTCATGTACGTACCCTGGGACTGAAGCCCGGTAGCTCTGCTGGGTCTGAGTTTGGACTGAAGATCTTGAAGAGGCAGGAAAGGACCAATGCTTGGAAGGCCAATGCCTACTAAACCTTGGATGTTGTACTTGTAAAAAAATCTTTAAGTTTGCATAGATTTAGCTTTTCCCTCAATCTTTTTAAGAACTTCTTCCACCTTGTTGCCAAATAGGCGGTCCTGGTTTAAGGGAGCATCAAGTAATTTCGCTTTTACATGATCTAACAAGGATTGCTCCTTAAGCCAAGCATGCCTTCTAAGTACAGACCCAGTTACAGCAGCCCTGCAAGATGCCTCTAGTGAATCAAAACCACATTGCAAAGTATGTTTTCCAATTTGTTCAGCTGAATGCAGTAAATCCTGTAAATCCTTATTTTCAGCACAGTTAGGAATCAACATCATTTTCTGTTTAAGCAATCCAATAATGTTATTTATTTATTTATTTTACATTTGTTAACCGGGCTAGTCCAACTGGATACAAGTCCATTTTCAGTGGAGGCCCGAGGAGAAAAGCTCAGCTAACTACTACTTAAGTTAAGAATATACAAAATTATACAATAAAAAGAAAACATTTTCTTTAAACCTCTTACAGGCTGTCTAGGCATTTGAGTACAATTTGAGGCTTAGCAGGTGAATAGGTTTAGATAATTTACTAGGTTATGATATTTCTACCTTAGACATAAATAGCAAAATTTAGAATTATGTCTATTTAAAGAGGGAGAGACAGAAGCATTTAAGAAGTGGAAAGTGGAGTATGCTAGAGTTAGGAAGAAGAGGAGAGGGAGGTCAGATGAAATGAAGGAGGGAAAAAAAGAGAAAGAAAAAGGTTACCCAGGGTTATTGCAAGAGCATAGCCAGTGGTTGATTAGGAAGAGTTTTAGTTTGGTTTTAAATAGTGGAATTGAAGTCAGGGATGTGAGGTCTGGTGGAAGTTGATTCCATATTTTGCCAACAGAGTTGGAAAATGTGGAGTCACCTGCTACATTATTTGATCAAGAAGTTTGTTATCAGTATTTTGTTAAAGGAACGAAGGTTCCTCATATTGTGATAGGGTTTTATGAGGGTGGAGAGCATTGGTGTGTTTTCAGGGTGATAAAGGACTTTATGGGCAATAGTAAGTTGATAGTATTGTATAAGGTGGGGTAGTTCCAGCCACCCTAGTTTTGTAAGATTCAAACAATGGTGAGTTCTATATGGAGAGGCAGTAGCAAATCTGGCAATGTTGTTGTATGATGTGGTTAGTTTATTGAGGTTGTACTTAGAAAGCTTAGTGTATATGGAGGAAGCATATAATAGGGTAGAGATTAAGTGGGTTCTAGCTATAGTAGTTCTGGCTTCAGGAGTTAAGAAATATTTGATTCTATAGAGAGAACCTAGTTTTCTGTTAGTTGTTTTTATAGTGGAGTTGATATGAAAGTCAAATTCTAGTTGGTTGTCAACAGTAATACCCAGGAGTTTAGTCATTTGGTCTGGAGCGATAAGTGTGCCATTGTTAGATGTAAGTGTGAAATCAATAGAGGGAGATAGGGGAGTAGGTGGAAAGAGCAGAAGTTTGGTTTTATTGGGGTTGAGGAGGAGACAGTGGTCAGAGAACCATTGCTCAATGGTGGTGAAGGTTTTTTGTGTTAGGGAGTGAAGTTCAGTCTGGGTTGTGGCAGAGCAAATGATGGTAGTGTCATCAGCATATTGAATACAAGTAGATAGAGGAGTGGCTAGATGCAGATCATTTATAAAAATGGAAAAAAAAGAGGACCTAAGATGGAGCCTTGAGGGACTCCTATAGAGGTGGGGAGAAGATCAGAGAGATGGTTGTCCCAGAGAACTGCCAGTTTGTGATTTTCAAGATAGGACGTGAACCAGCTTAAGGCATGGTTGTCTAGAGAGAGGGAACTTAAGCAATGCAAGAGGAGTTGGTGATTAACCATGTCAAAGGCTTTTGACAGGTCTACAAAGAATGCTGAAGAGGGAGTATTATTGTTGCGATTTATGTTAGAGTCGATGAAGGATAATAAGGCTGTGGTAGTACTATGGAATGGTCGAAACCCATGTTGGCAGTTAGCTAGGAGATTGTTGCTTAACAGGTGATTAAGTAACTGTTTGTGGATACATTTCTCCATTATTTTTGCAAGAGGAGATAGTAACGCTATGGGGCAGAAGTTAGAATACTCCAAAGAGTCACCTCCTTTGAAGAGAGGGATAATGTGTGAGATTTTCCAGACTGTAGGGATAGTACTTTCTTTTAAAGTCCTATTAATCAATAGAGAGATGGGGTAGGCTATCGCTTTGGCACCTAGTTGGAGATATTCTGCATGTAATTTGTCAGCTGAAGGGGTTGTTGGCTTAAGTTTGTGAAGTAAGGACAAAATGTAGGAGGTAGGTATGGGTTGGAGGTGAAATGGGGGGGAGTAGAGCTAGGGGTAGATAGTTTGGAGGTATCAGGGCTTTGTTGGTCAGCTAGCTTTAGAATGGCTGAAGTAAACAAGGTGTTAAAGGCATTAGCTATTTGTGAAGGGGAGTTCGTGTTGGAGCCTAGTGGGTTAGGTGTGGCAGCTTTGCCAGGGGATAGCAGAGTATTAATAGCGGTCCAAAATTTATGTGGTTGGTGGAGGGAAGATTGTTGTAATTGAGTGTAGAAGTTTTTTTTATCTTGTAGGATGGCTTGTTTTGTCATATTTCTTTTTTGTTTAAGAGAGAGATGATCAGTTATGTTTTTAGTGGTTCGCCATTTGGTCCAAGCTTTATTTCTACTAAGAATTAGTTGTCTAGTTTTGTTAGAGAGCCATTGTGCTGTCTTAGCTTTCATACGTATGGAATGCAAGAGGGCATGATGTTCAAGGATGGTGAGAAAGGTATTACTTAAGTGGTTAACAGCTTCATCTATTGGGAGAGATTTAAGAGGTGACCAGTTAACTTGCATAAGTTCATTGTGAAACAGATTGGGATCAAAATGTTTTTTGCAACGGGATAATCGAACTTGGGTTGGGATAGAAAAATTAGTTGTATGCCTGATATAACTTGGGGAGTGATCACTGAGGTCATCTGGGAGAGTTCCTGTTGTATATTTTTGCTGGGGACTATTTGTTAAGATCCAGTCGAATATAGTTTCTTTATTATTATAATTGTTTGTTCTTGTAGGGGAGTTTATGTGTTGAGTGAACCCATGCAGGTTAATAAGGGTAGATGGATTAGTATGTTCACATAAGTTCCAGTCAATATTCAAGTCTCCTAAAAGTATTGTTTCTTGGAGGAGGTTTAGAGAAAGCCAGTTTAGTAGGTCTTCTAATATGGTAGGATTTTTGCCTGGGGGAATATAGGTACAGATAATATTAATAGTTTTGTGAGGATTGATTTGAAGTTTTGAGATAATTAATTCAACATTTGTGTCAGTTAAAAGGGTATGATTTGTTATACTTATTTGCAGGCCAGTTTTATAGAATATAGCTACTCCGCCACCTTTTTTGTTTAAGCGGTCTTGTCTCAGGATGTTGTAGCCAGGGGGGATAATTTCGTTATCTTTTATTGCAGGTTTGAGCCATGTTTCAGTTAGACAGAGAATGTCGAACTGTTGGACTTCTAGTAGAGCATGAATTTGTGGTATTTTATTACAAATGCTACGTATATTAAGTTGGGCAATTGAGAGTGATTTGGGAGGTTTAGTAGGTGGTGTTGGCTTTGGTTTAACTAGTTGGCAGTTGGTTGATAATGGGGATAGGTCAGGGCCTGGGTTGGGGTGTATGTCTCCATGTATCAATGAGCTAATTAATAAAAGGTTGTAGAATTGAGACGGTTTGCACTGGTAAATATCATGTTTTTTGAGGTTATGAATACAGTATTTGGTGTGAAAAAGACGGTGGTATTTAGGTAGAAGATAAGAGGTTTTATAGATGACATTAAGATAGTTAATGGATGTAGATGGGGGAGTAGTTAGGGTATATTTGCGTGGGATAGTAAGAGTTGAGGGTAAGGTTTGTTCGTAGGAGGTTGAGAGATGGGTAGAGGTGAGGGTAGTTAGGAGAATTAGTAGTAGGGTAGGATGGTATTGGATTGGCATATTAAGTTGGATCTAAGTGAGTGGCTTGAGAGGATGTGGTCTGAAGAGTAGATAGGAGGGGGAGGGAGGGGACTAATTATAGAGGGGGTGGGGACAGGAAGCTGTTGTGAGGGGGGGTGTGTCTATGCGGGGATAAATGTAGAGGTCCCAGGGGCGGGTGGAATTTGGGGGCAGGAAGGGGAGAGGAGTGAGCCCAAAGGGCGAACGGAGCGGGAAGACACAAAAGAGTTGTAGCTGCACAGAAAAAACAATCAGTAAAGGTGGAGAACCAGCAGGTAAGTTTGTAACAGGTATGGTAGAAGCAATACAATAAAAATGTAGCGAGAGGTGAATGGGCAGATGTGTAGCAGCAAAGTAAAAGCAAGAAGAGAGATTTGTCAGGGGCCAGGGAGAAAGAGAAGAGCGGTTATGAGCAATGAGATCCAGGTACAAGAAAAAAGGTACTGGAGAGTTAAAGAGCAAGTTAAAAGGGAGTCAACCAAATAGTAGAAGGATGCCACCTAGTGGCCAGCAGGTTAAATCAGAGTTATGCAGGTAAGGAAGGGGTAAATGGAGGAAAATAGTAAGGAAAAAGAAACAGTGTTAAGGATAAAGGAGATAGAACTTACAATGGTGGCTATGGGAGTGTAATGAATAAGGGTCTGGAAAAGTATTCAGATAGGAAATTAGGGTATTGGCTGCTGGTAGTCCTAGGCAGGTAGCTAGACTAGGATTCTCAGGTCAGAAGGTTTGGATTAAACATGTATAAGTAGCATACTTTTACAGTCTGTTTTGGATGAAACCACCGAAGATTACAGGATTAGGGCTTGGTGGACACAATTTCAGGTCTTCCAGCAGGTCAGAGACACTTGTGTAGGTGATTGCAGGTTCCAGAAAGGCAACTAGTAGAAATATTAGGGAGAGAGAGGAAGATAGTAAGGCAAAACAGAGACAAATATTGGAGAGTAGTTATAGAAATCTAGCAGGTTAGTGACTAACAGGTGAACACTACACACATTTATACTTATAATCTAACTAGAAAAGCTGACACTAAATAAACATTGTAAATCATAAGCACACAGTATGACAGGTTAATTGCAGTCAAAATAACATTCTTAGGTAAGATAGTCAAATACAAACAATACGCTACTAGTAGAAATAAAGACTAAATAAGTAGTTCAAGCAGGTGAACGCATGGAGAGGGGTTGCTTAAGTAGATGCGTTTCACAGTCAGAGGTAATAACATGCAGTGGAAGCAGTCGCTTGAAATAGATTCCGCTACACAGTAAGAAGTAGCGACCCTGTCCTTATTAGCGGGTAAAGCTGGAACTATGTTCTCCAACTTTTATTACAAATCAGCAAAAGTAATAGGGTTAGCATGTGCCGATCCCCATATGTACAGCGCAAATCAAAGCTAACGCAGATCAGGCACAATGGTGTAGTGCTATGCGCTAGTGTAGCGATAGGTTTTTAAAATTACCCATGCTCTATATCGGGTAATTAGATTAGCGTAAGGTAGTCTTAAGAGAGATTACTGAAAGTAATAGGATGTAAAGGCGCTCTATATCAGAGGCGACAACCAAAAAGAAGCGCTGCCTAGTCAAGCTACCATAAATGTATGTTGATACAAAATACATACAATCAGTTCCCAATAAAGAGTCGACTATGGTAATGGCAGTAGCTATGTAAAAAAAAAAAAAAAAAGGCGCCAAATGAGGGATAGAGCTAAGACAGTCAAGGTATGCGGTATGGGAGCGTACTCCTCATACAAACACAACGCTATAGTCTGGTTTTAATACGCTAATTGGAGACAATATCTACGGTGAGCCACTATTTAATATAGTAATAGTACTGGCATATATCTAAGCAGTTGATATGCACTATAAACTTTCAATAGCACATGCATCATAGGCAGTAATCAGGAAGCCGCCTAAGCGTAACAGACCAATTAATTGCGCAGCAAGTGTTCCTACAGTTCATACTATAAATCACTCTGTAGTAACAACAACAAAATACAGTATATAGGTGGGCGATTCCTAGACCAACAGTGTTTAACTACAAGTAGTAGAGTAACAATTTAACACTGAACGCCACATACATAGGCACAAATATCTAGAACAGTCTAAGCATTAAAACATTCCTATTTAGGCTTGCAGGCACAGCATATAAAAAGTGCTTCACTGGTCATAAATTACTAATATACATTCTTCGTGGATACTTGTAATAAAAAAAAACCACTCATGTACTTTAAAACAAAATGCAGACGTAAACCATTAAAACACAGAGCTAAAAAAGCTTACTCTAGATTACCTATGTTGATACTTTAACATATGAAACTGGCAGTTTAAGGTCCTAATGGCCAAGGTTGCAGAAGTGTATACCTTCTTACCCCATCTATCCAGCGCCCTGGAGTCTCTATCAGAGGGGGTAAGGTTTTTTGCAGTAGTAGCTTTAATGCCCTTGGATCCCTGTGAAATGGTCTCAGGATCTGTAGGATTTTTAAAAAGGAACTTGAGAGTCAGGGACCCTGTAATATCTATCAGGTTTTCAGGGAGCAGAAGCTAAAGAATCAGGGGCCAAGCTAGATTCTAAAAAGGGAATCATCAACAATGTCTCGTACAGGAGGTATGGCTAAAGGCCTGTGCTGGGGCAGGAGTAAGAAATCCCTAAACCTCTTTTTAGGATCAGAGAAATCCTGACTTTCCCAAGGAAAATGCTCCCTGAGAATATGCAAGGTTTCACCAAAACAGAAATCCTCTGGGGGGAGGCAGAGGGAATAGAGTCCTCAGCATCAGAATCCTCAAAGGTAGATAAGGGTAAAATCCTGGTCATGAGAAACAGAAAATCCAGAATCCTGGTCAGAAGAATCATAAGCAAACTCAGTCCTAGGTCTCTTAGAGGGGGAAGGCTGGCTTTCCCTGATTAAAGTAAAAATGTCTTCAGCCATTCTTATTTGTTTTTTAGGCATAGAGGCCTGACCATGTGGTCTGGGCGTTAGTTTTCTAGGCACGGTTAGAGTTTTAGGCCTTGAAGAAGAAGATGGCGTTGGTTTAATATGCAAGTCAGTAGGCCTGAATGCACCCTCAGACGCCGGTGCCTGCACAGCGACTCCGGACCCATCCAAGGTAGAGACCTTCGCAGGTTCCACAGTTGAAGCATCTTGCGGCATATCGGACTCCGAATGGGTCTCAGTAGAGGCTTGCGAATCTGAAGTAGCAAGTCTCAGGGGTTGCGAAAGCGCCTCAATGAGTACTGGCGACTGGCTTAGGAGAAGCGTAGTCAGCAGCTTTGGACCTAGGCGGCCTGTCTTTAACTTTGCGTTTTTTCGGAATGTCGGCAGTCAGATGCTTACCGAAGACATATCAGAATAATTGGAGAGCACCAAAATATTTAGAAGCGAAAATATACGGACGATGGATAGTTTGTGGTTTAAGTAAGGCACAAAACTCACAGTGAGGTATGTCGTGGTCAGGGCCTAGGCAAGGAATACAGTACGAATGAAAATATTTATGAGGTATTTGCTTTCCACAAGAAATGCAATTATTTACTTTTACTGACAAAAGGTTTAGAGCAAGAAAAAATTTCCCCAACGGGGTACTTGGCTTTTAGTTGAAGACTTCAGTTCTGAAACTCGAAAACGAAAATTTCAGGAGTTGGCCGACCGGCACTTGTGAACTGCTTCTGCTTCGGGCACCGCACGGCAAGAAAGACTGAGGTAATGACGTCTGCTGTATGTTTTATACCCCTGACGACCTGACGTCACAGAAGGGACAGCAACCGACGCAGGACCCAAGACTGTTAATCAGGCCGACTGGGGGCTACTGCAAGCAGATAACCCAAATGTGATGACTGCAACAGTGAAACACAAAGAACAGACACCATGCTTGACTGCGAAATCCACGTTTGACTCACTGGAGCGGCAAACAAGATCTGAGATAGTTGGGTGGATGAAGGGCATTGTGGTTATGAGGGAGGAGCTTGACAGTCAGACTCAAGTCTGTGAAATGTGGCCAAGCTGGATCCAAGGGTAAGATCAGATACCCTATTGTGAGGAGGAATAAAGGAGATACAAGATCCACATGTTTAACAGCAGCTGGACTCACTCAAGCAATAGGTGAGTGAGCCAGACCTGGGATGAGTATGAACAACTGCAAGACTGGGGTAAATTTTTTAAGTCCATCTGCATTTCAGGAGTAACAGGCTGGCTGTCAGGGAAATTGCAGGATGTGACAAAAACATCCTCCAAAGAAGACAGAACAGAAGAAATAGGAATAAGTTATGGAAATTCTACTTGTAACATCAATACATTCCAAAGGACTGAGAAATATTACTGCTTTCTCAGTGTAACAACTGATTCTTTCTAGAAATAGTTTCAAAGAAAATCCTTTAGAATTACTGGTCGAAGCCACACTCTCCTCAGAATCTGAATTTCTGAGCAGACAACACATGATCTGTGCTTTCTGAATCAGAGGATCAGACTCTCAAATCTCTTTTAGCAGAAATAGCCATACAGAAAGGGTTGACATCCTATAATAAACCATAGGTTAAGCAAAACAAATTACTCCTGTCCATGGCAACAAACAGAAGACATAGGGTAACTGAAAATTACAGTACACTTACTATAAATGTAGAAGTCCGAGTGTATTCACTGTTGCAGTCATTACATTTGGGTAATCTGCTGGCAGGCTGCCCTCAGTCGGCCTGCATAACAAAGTCTTGGGTCCTGCGTCGGCTGTTGTCTCCTCTTCCATGACGTCAGGTTGTCAGGTGTATAAAACATGCAGCCGATGCCATTTTATTCAGTTTTTCTTGCCCCAGATGAATGGGGAGCAAAAAAAAGAAAAAAAATATATATATATATATATATATATATGTGTGTGTGTGTGTGTGTGTGTGTGTAAATGCACTTTTAGCAACATAAACTTTACCTTCATCTAAATACACCACAAAGGCTTTAGGATATAGTGAAGGAAAGAAGTTATAGAAAAGTGGGATGGCAGGTGGGTAACCCAGACTGCAACAGTGAATACACTTGAACATCTACATTTATGGTAAGTGTACACAACTGTACAGTGTTCTTCGTGTTTCACTGTTGCAGTCATTACATTTGGGTAAAATCCCAAAGCTATGGATGGAAGGATGGAACTAAATAGCATTAAGAGCGGTTATAAGGCCCTGCAGAACTGCAGTGGCAAAGCCTGCCCTGGATTTGGAGAAGAGAGGCAAATGATAATGCTTTGTGTGAAGGTATGCACAGAGCTCCAAGTAGCAGCTTCTAGAATGCCTTTGGTTGGAAGTACTCTGAGAAAGGCTGCTGATATAGAGGCAGCCCTGGTGGAATGTGACCTGATTCCCTTGGGCACAGGTTTACCATGGTGCAAGTAGCAGAAACGAATGCAGTGGCTTATCCACTTAGAAATAGTCTGCTTTGATATAGCCTTCCCCTCTGATCCCGAAGCAAATGCCACCAGTAGTTGCACAAACATTCTTAGAGATTTGGTCCTGTTTAAGTAAAATCTTAATTGTCTGTGTACGTCCAATGAATGCAGAATCCGCTCCCCTTGTTCTGCGGATTTGGGTAAAATGTTGGCAAGTGAATAGTTTGGTTAAGAGCCACACTGGATACCACCTTAGGCATAAAGGAAGGATTGGTCCTGAGGGACACCCTGTCCGGGTAAAATGTAATAAAAGGCTCCAAAGCCATGAGAGCCTGTAGTTCTGAAACCCATCTTGCTGAAGTGATTGCCAAAAGGGAAGCTGTTTTCCAAGATAATTATATATTCACAGTAGCTGCTGGTTCAAAAGGAGGCAGGATAAGTTTTTCCAGCACAAAATTGAGGTCCCATGCAGGAGTTGGCGATCTTCTGGGAGGCTTAAATTTTTGGCCCCTCTAAGATACTGTTTTAGCAGAGGATGAGAAAAGATGGGAGGCTCCATGTTGTAATGAGCCGAGATGGCAGAGGCATGGATTTTTATTGAAGAAAAAGAAAGACCCTTCTCTCAAGCATCTCAGTCAAGTACTGTAAAATATGAGGGATATTTGGTTTTGCTGTGTCTGCTCCTTGTGCTTGGTTCCAAGCACAGAATCTCTTCCATTTATCAGCATGGCATTTTCTAGTACTAGGCTTTCTGGTTTTCAAAATGACATCCATCGCAGATTTATTGAGAGGTGTTGTTTGAATAATTAAATGATCAGCCATGCTTGCAAGGTTCAGAGTTTGGAGCTGGGTGTGCAGAATTTGATTGTTCTGCTGAGACAGTAGATGGGTTATTTGAGGCAGGTACCAAGGAAGGAGTTGAGACATATTCCTGAACTGGGTACCAGTGCTGGCAAGGCCAGTTCAGAGCAATTAGGATCATTTTTGGT
This sequence comes from Protopterus annectens, assembly GCF_019279795.1. Taxonomy (NCBI): domain Eukaryota; kingdom Metazoa; phylum Chordata; order Ceratodontiformes; family Protopteridae; genus Protopterus; species Protopterus annectens. The sequence continues at coordinate 1,119,274,562 of NC_056743.1, forward strand.
TTTTCCTGTCTGACCTTTAGGAAGACCTTGGAGAGAAGAGGCAGAGGGGGAAAGGCATAGACTGATAGGTTTTTCCAACTGAAGGATAGGGCATCCACTTTCCATGCTTGTCTATGATAAGTCCTTGTACAGAATTTGTTCAGTTGATAATTTTGGGGAAAGGCAAATAGATCTATGTCTGGGCTCCCCCATTTCTGTGTTACCATGCTGAAGATTTGTGGATCCAGTTTCCACTCGTGCAGGTCCATAAGATTTCTGCTTAGGTCATCTGCCAGAGTATTTTGTTTTCCTGGCAGGAATTGAGCTTGAAGATGTACTTGGTAAGTCAAGGCTGTGTTCCACAATGCCATGGCTAGTCTGCAAAGGGGGTAGCAATGTGTACCCCCCTGCTTGTTTATGTACCACATAACCGTGGTGTTGTCTGTCTTTATCAGTAGTTGTCCTGGATGAAGTAAGTCCTTGAAGGCTGTCCCGAGCATTCTGACCCACTTGCATCTCTTTCTGGTTGATATGCATTTGCGTTGGGCTCCATATGCCCAGAATGCATCTCCCCCTGCCAGGTGGGCCCCCAAGCATAGTCTGAGGAGTCTGTAGTTAGGGTTTGGGTGGCAGGGGGTAGAGTGAATGACAGTCCCTTGTTTTGGTGATACGTCTCTGCCCACCAAAGAAACTCCTGTTGTAGGCAGGGAATGAGAGGAATCATTGTTTCCAGACTGACAATGTTGACTCCATAGACTTTTTAGGTACCATTGAAGTTTCCTCATATGCAGTCATATGCAGTCTTGCATATGGAATTAGTAGAATGCAGGATGCCATGAACCCCAAAGCCTGCAGAATTTGTCTTGCAGATAACTGGGTTTTTGTTGCCATCTGTTTGAAGTATGTTGTCAGTTGCCTTTGTTTGACTGGTGTAAGGTAAGCCATCTGGGCAGTTGTATTCAAGCTAGCACCCAGAAATGTAATTTGAGAGGGTACCAGTTGTGATTTCTTTTCGTTTATTGTGTACCCTAGGCATGTTAGAAGCCTTTTTACAAATGCCAGATGTTGAAGAATGTCCTTGTTCTCTCCTTGAATGAGACAGTCGTCCAGGTAAGGATAAACCTGTATGCTTCTTAGTCTGCAAAATGCCATTACTGGTACCAGGCACTTTGTAAAGACCCTGGGTGCAGTAGATAAGCCAAAGGGCAGTGCAGACAATTGGTAATGCAAAAAACCTGCCTTGAAGCAGAGGTATCTTCTGCACGATTCCCTTATTGGGATATGCAGGTATGCCTCTTAAGTCTAAAGTCATTAACCAAGCGTTCCTGCCCAGCATAAAGTTAGTATTTTGATTTTGAAATGTCCAGGTACGTGTTCAAAATCAATAATTCCAGTATTGGACGCCACGCAATGTCTTTTCTGGGTACCAGGAACAGCCATGAATAAAAATCTTGTTCTTTTTCCTGTTCAGGTACTGGCTGAAAAGCCCCAATCTCCATGAGGGACGTAACTTGTTTCTGAGCCTCTGCCCACTGATTTTGTGGCAGATCTGGCCAACCGTTTGGAATTGGCAAAGTATGGAAATTAAATCTGTACCCCTGGGATACTATGATTAATACCCACTTGTCCTGGGTAAATAACTGCCAATTTTGAGCATGAAGTGCTAATCCCCCCCCCCCCCAAGGGGGCTGCCAAAAGATAAATGCTTGTTGAAGGTAGATCGAAGTCATTGAGACTGCTTACTGTAGCGTGGTGCTTTGTTTCCTCCAGATTTGGAGGTGGAGGCACCCCATTGCTTTGACCTGTAAGAACCCTGTGATTGGTATCTAGAGCCTTTTGAGCGCCTAGATTTGCCTTGAGAGGCTCTGCTGGACACAGGAAAGGATCAATTTTTAGTAGGCCAGTGCCTACTGAACCTTGGGTGGCTGCACTTGTAAGAAATCTTTTACAGTTTGCATAGATATAGCTTTGTCTTCCATTTTCTTTAAAACCTCTTCTGCCTTATTATCAAACAGAGTATCATGCTGTAAAGGGGCATCCAACAATTTATCTTTAACATGATCAGGCAGATTTTGCTCCTTGAGCCAGGCATGCCTTCTAATCACAGATCCAGTAACTGCGGCCTTGCAAGAGGCCTCCAAGGAATCAAAAGTACAGTTTTGTACCTACCATAAATGTAGATGTCCGATAGGAATGCATCTGCAGTCCTTACAAATGGGTTGTCCTGTCGTCAGGCAGCCCTTCGGTCAGCTGGATTCCAAAGTCTGGGTCTGGCCTTGGCTGGTGTCGCACTTCACCCGACGTCACAGCTGCAGTTATTCGGGTATAAAGGCATCAGCCGACGCCATTTTCCTCAGTGTTTCTTGCCCCAGATGCCAGGTGTCCTCTTGGGAGGCTAAATTTGGATAAATGCCAATGTTTCCAAATGGTAGAGAGCAAACACAAAAATAAGCATGTATGTACATATATACAAACAAATACACCATAACAGACCCCCCCCAGCTAGCTATAAGGTGGGCAAATACCCTAGGAGTACCACAGAGGGGAAGGCGGGTGGGTAATCCTGACTGCAGATGCATTCCTATCGGACATCTACATTTATGGTAGGTACAAAACTGTACTATGTCCTTCAAGGATGCATCTGCAGTCCTTACAAATGGGTAGAATACCATAGCCAAACTAGGGGAGGAGGAAACAGGAGAGATTATGGTGTAGTTAGGATCCCTTGCAAAACAGCAGAGGCAAAACCTGCTCGGGATCTAGAGTATAAAGGTAAATTATAATGCTTGGCAAATGTATGCACGGAGGTCCAAGTAGCAGCCTCTATAATGTCCTTGGTAGCCACTCCTCGTAAGAAGGCTGTGGTAGTGGCTGTAGCCCTTGTAGAGTGAGGCCTGATGTTTTCTGGAGTTTTCTTTCCATGGTAAGAGTAACAAAATCTAATGCAATTTCCTATCCACTTTGAGATTGTCTGTTTTGAAATTGCTTTTCCTTCTCTTCCTGTTGCATATGCTACCAGTAGCTGGTCAGTTTTTCTGTTGCTCTTGGTCCTGTCCAGGTAGTAGCGTAACTGTCTGTGAACATCCAAGGTATGCAACAGTCTTTCTCCCCTATTCTGTGGGTTGGGGAAGAATGTAGGTAGGTGGATAGCCTGGTTTAAAGACACTCTGGATACCACCTTAGGCATAAATGTAGGATTTGTTCTCATGGACACTGTCTTGATGGAAGATCAGGAAGGGTTGTACTGCCATTAATGCCTGTAGTTCAGAAACCCTTCTTGCTGAAGTGATTGCCAGCAGGAAAGCAGTTTTCCAAGAGAAGTATTGCATCTCTGCTGTTGCTGCTGGTTCGAAAGGAGGAAGTGTCAATTTTTCTAGCACAAAGTTCAAGTCCCATGCTGGCAATGGTGGTTTCCTAGGAGGTTTTACATTTTTAATTCCCCTCGGAAACTGCCTGAGCAGAGGGTGTGAGAAGACTGGAGGATCCAAGCTGTATTCTGCCGAAATAGCCGATGCATGTATCTTGATGGAAGAATAGGACAGGCCTGAGTGTAAAAGCTCTGCCAAGTATTCCAGGATGCTGGCTATGTTTACCAGAGACACATCTTCTCCCCTTGCAGTACTCCAAATGTGATATCGTTTCCATTTTGCTGCATAATTCTTTCTTGTTGAGGGTCTGCGAGCCTCAAGGGTAATGTCTTTAACCCTTTGTGATAAATGTGGGTTAATTGATCTTATGCAATGTTCCAGGCAGTCAGCTGCAGAGTTTTTAGGTTTGGATGCAGGTTGTAGTAATTGTTCTGTGTTAACAGTAATGGAACCAGGGGTTGTGTCCATATCTGTTCCCGAGACATGCTCCTTAGTAATGGGTACCAATGTTGCCTTGGCCAGTCTGGGGCTATCAGAATGATCCTTGGACGGTCCTCTTTGATCTTCAATAGCACCTTGTGCATCAAAGGAAGTGGTGGGAATGCATATGCTGTCAGGTTCTTCCAACTGAAAGATAGGGAGTCCACTTTCCAAGCAAGTGGGTGGTACGTCCTTGTGCAGAATTTCTTTAGTTGGTGATTCCGTGGGGACGCAAATAAGTCTATTTCTGGGAGTCCCCATTTTCTTGTAATGGCTTTGAAGATGTCCGGATGCAGCATCCGTGGTAGTCCTGCTTAATATGTCTGCTAGAATGTTTTCTTTTCCCGGTACAAAAATTGCCTGTAACTGAATGTTGTAGCTCAGAGCCACATTCCATAGATCCAGTGCCATCCGGCATAGAGGGTATGAATGTGTGCCTCCCTGTTTGTTGATGTACCACATCACTGTGGTGTTGTCCGTCCTTATCATCAACTGACCTTCTTGGAGGAATGGTCTGAATGTCTGGATTGCCAATTTTACTGCCAGCATTTCCTTTAGATTTATGTGCAGGTGCAACTGGTCTTGAGTCCATAAGCCTTGTATGCACTTGTCCAGCATGTGGGCCCCCCAACCGAGGTCTGAGGCATCCGTCGTGATGGTTTGGCTTGGTTGAATGCTGTAGAAGGGCAATCCTGTGTTTGATTGGCAGGCCTGAGCCCACCATAGGAACTCTTGCTTTAGGCATGGGATTATTGGAATTTTGGTTTCTAGGCTGTGCTTGTGCTGAGACCATAAATTCTTCAGGTACCACTGTAGCTTTCTCATATGCAGTCTGGCATGAGGCACCAGTATTATGCAGGATGCCATGAAGCCCAGGGCATGCAGTACTTTTCTTGCTGTAAGATGGTTCTGCTTTGTCAATGCCATGAAGTAGAGAGGTAGTTGCTCTTGTTTTTCTACAGTTAGGAATGCCATTTGCTTTGTTGTGTCCAGTTCTGCACCCAGAAAGGTTATTCTTTGGGATGGTATCAGTCTTGACTTTTTTATATTGACTGTATATCCCAGGGCTTGTAGCAGGTAAATGACTCTCCAAGTCTTCTGTTAGCTTGTTTGTGCTGTCCGCTTGTATCAGGCAGTCGTCCAGGTAGGGGTAAATTTGTATTCCCTGAAGCCTGCAATGGGCAATTACTGAGGCCAGGCATTTCGTAAACACTCTGGGCGCAGTAGATAAGCCAAAGGGCAATGCTGAGAATTGATAATGCTCTGATCCTGCAAGAAATCTGAGGTATCTTCTGCAATTTGGTCGAATGGGGACGTGCAGGTATGCCTCCTTGAGATCTAGAGTTACCAGCCAAGACTCCTTGTCCAGCATGGGAAGAAGCTGCTGTAGAGTCAGCATTTTGAATTTTGGAACAATGAGGAATGTGTTTAAAGCGGACAGGTCGAGAATAGGCCTCCATTTGCTCTCTTTTCTTGGTACCAGGAAGAGTCTGGAGTAAAATCCCTTTCCTTGTTCCATAGATGGTACCTTTTCCACGGCTCTCATCCTTAATAACTGAGATATTTGTTTTAGAGCTTCTGCCTTTTGAGTTGGTGGTAGGTTTGGCATTCCTCTCTTTCCTGGTAGAGTATGGAAATGAAACCTGTAGCCTTGGTCTATAGTTTGCAAAATCCGCTTGTCCCTTGTGATGTAATGCCAGTTCTTTGAAAATAAAGCTAGCTTTCTACCTAAGGGTGCTTCTAGTTGTTCCCTGGTAGGCGGTGCCAGAGCCAAGTCACTGTGATTGTCCTGTTGCAGTGGTGGTGGCTGCGTCTGTGCCTCACTGGTTGTTACCCTGCCACTGGCATCCCCTGTAGGCACCCCTGGATTGGTTTCTGCCTCTTGATCTCCTATTCCTGCCTCTCTGTGCCTTAGAGGAGTCTGGAAAGGACCAATTTTTGGAGGTCCAGTTCCGGCTAAACCTTGGAGGTTGGACCTGTAAGAAATCTTTCACTGTTTGTACAGATTTTGCCTTCTCCTCCATCTTCTTCAGTACCTGTTGTGCAGGAGAACCAAATAAGTTGGCCTTGTCCATTGGCGCATCTAATAGCTTTGATTTGACATGGTCCGATAAGGCCTGCTCCTTCAACCAGGCATGCCTTCTGATAACTGTGCCAGTCATGGCTGATCTAAAGGAAGCCTCCAGTGCATCATAGCCGCATTTTAAAGAATAGTTACTAACTTGCTGAATGTTATGTACCATTTCCTGAACATACTTCTTATCAAAAGGTTCATCAGAGGACAGTTTTTTAGTTAACTGGTCTAGCATAAATTCTTGATATTGTATCATGTGAAATTGACAGTTCAAGGCCCTGGCTGACAAAGTAGCAGAAGTGTAAACTTTTTTACCCCATCTCTCTAAGGACCTGGATTCCCTTTCAGAGGGGAGGGGGTTTTTAGCAGAGGTAGAAGCTACAGCCTTAGGTCCCTGGGAGATAGTCTCGGGATCTGCAAAAGGAGCCTTGTATAAATGGTGATGTGTGTCCGGGACCCTGTAGAACCTATCGGGCTTAGCAGGGGCCGGAGGTAAAGAATCAGGAGCAGTGCAAGCATCATTAAATGCATCATCTACAACAGAGAGAACTGGAGGTATAGCTAAAGGCCTGTGTTGTGGTAAATGCAAAAAGGTTCTAAGCCTTTTCCTGGAGTCTGAAAAATCTTGGCCCTGCCACTGAAAATGCTCCCTCATGGCATGCAAGGTTTCCCCAAAGGAAAATTCCTCAGGTGGAGAGGCAGAAGGGATGGACTCTTCAGCATCAGAGTCTTCGTAAGGGGAATAAGGAGCCTCTGGAGGGTCTGTATTGTCTGAATCATCAGAGGAATCATCTGTGGACACTGGCTCAGGGGGCTCTGCTCTAGGTCTCTTCTCTGGAGGTGGATGAGAGGCCCTGTCCGGATGAGGCTGGGATCCCCGGATTAAAGAAATAAGATCCTCTGCCAAAGAAAGCATGTGGGAACTGGAACTGGGCCTGTGAGTAGGGGTAACAGGCACAGTTTTTGTAGCTTTAGCTGCTTTAGCCCTGGCAAAGGCCTTAATGGACATGGCTGCAGGAGGCCTAGCAGCTCCACGTGCAGGAGTAGAAATATCCAAGGGAATAGTGTCTGATAATTCCTGAGAAATCGCAACAGCAGGTTGGATTTCAGAAGCCGATTCCACAAGGTTAGAAGAAGCCTCGGTAGAAGGAATGCTTTCGGCTGGAGGAAGAACCGCTTGCTCGGTTTCAGCCGAAACCGAGACACTCGCGGTTTGCTTAACCGCGGTTTCAGCCGAAACCGCGGACCGCGAGTGTCGGTCCTTTTCTTTGCGTTTTTTGGTTATTTGTGTAGTCGGAGGATCCGACGGCATCTTATAAGCAAAATCAGAGTCGAAAAACTGCTCAGCAAATTCCGACTGGCGTCTAAGCGTCCGTCGGTTAAAAGAAGCACAGGCTAGACAAGCTGCTACGTCGTGGTCTGGGCCTAAACAAGGTAAGCAGTAAGAGTGGAAATCTTTATGAGGTATTTGTTTCCCACAAGTTAAACAGTTATTCACTTTTTCTGACATCGGCTGAGGCAAGAAAGAGTCCCCAACGGGATACTTAGCTTTTTAGAAGTCTTCGAAGTTGTATTCGGTAGTAGTAATCTCTGGTTCTGACCGACCGGCACTTGCGAACAGCTTCTGCTTCGGGCGCCACGCGGCAAGAAAGACTGAGGAAAATGGCGTCGGCTGATGCCTTTATACCCGAATAACTGCAGCTGTGACGTCGGGTGAAGTGCGACACCAACCGAGGCCAGACCCAGACTTTGGAATCCGGCCGACCGAAGGGCTGCCTGACGACAGGACAACCCATTTGTAAGGACTGCAGATGCATCCTTGAAGGACATCCACATTGCAAAGTATGCTTTCCAATCTGTTCTGCTGCATGCAATAATTCCTGTAGTTCTTTATTTTCCACACAATCAGAAATAATCATTTTCTGTTTCAATAAGCCCATAACATGTTGATATTTAAGCATACAAAACTGGCAGTTTAAGGCCCTAATTGCCAAGGTTGTAGACGTATAAACCTTCTCTCCCCACCTATCCAGCGCCCTGGAATTTCTATCAGAGGGGGTAGGATTTTTGGCTGTAGAGGCCTTTACACCTTTGGGACCCTGTGAGATAGTCTCAGGATCAGCAGCAGGATCAGCAGCAGGATTTTTGAATAGAAATTTGTGGGACTTAGGAACTCTGTAATATCTGTCTGGCTTACTAAGAGCTGGAGTTAGGGAATCAGGAGCCATGCTTGATACCGAAAACACATCAACAATATCTAATACAGGAGGTATAGCCAAAAAGCTATGCTGAGGAAGGAGGAGGAAATCCCCAAGCCTCTTTTTTGATTCAGAGAAATCCTGACTCTCCCAATGAAAATGTTCACTTAAAGTATGCAAGGTTTCACCAAAAGAATAATCCTCGGGAGGAGATGCAGATGGGATGGCTTCTTCTGCATCTGAATCATCATGCGCCGTTTTTTAGACTTAGAAATGGTTTTTGATCTCATTTCTGAAGCTGGCGTCGGTTTTATATAAAACTGTTGAGGCCTGAAAACACCCTCAGAAGCCAGTGCCTGCTCAGCGGCTCTGGACCCATCCAAGGGAGAGACATCCGCAGGTTCATTACTCTGAGAATCTCGCGGCATGGGTCTTGGTAGAGGCCTGCGACTCAAAAGCATCGGGAATCAGGGGCTGCAAAAGCACCTTACTGAGTACCAGCAAACTGGCGACTGGCTTAGGAGAAGCCTCGTCAGGTTTGGACCTCAACGGTCTGTCTTTTTCTTTGCGTTTTTTGTTAACTCCAGTAGTCTGATTGCTAACCGACATTTCAGGGTAATTAAATGTGGATCCAAAATATTTTGAAGCAAAAATATACAGACGCTTAATAGTGCGTTGGTTAAATCTAGCACAAAATCGACAGCAAGGCACGTTATGATCTGGGCCTAGGCAAGAAATACAGTACAAATGAAAATCCTTAAGAGGTATTTGCTTCCCACAAGTAATGCAATTAACTTCTACTGACATCGGTAAAGAGCAAGAAAGTTTCCCCAATGGGGTACTTAGCTTTAGTTGAAGACTTCGGTTCTGAAACTCAAATGTGAAAATTTCAGGAGTCGGCAGACTGGCACTTACGAAAGTACAGTTTTGTACCTACCATAAATGTAGATGTTCTAGTGTATACACTGCTGCAGTCATTACACTTGGGTTATCCTGCCATCAGGTGGTTCCCCAGTCAGCCTGAGTTCCAAAGTCTTGGTCCGGCGTCGGTTGCCGTCGCCTCCTCCCAGACGTCAGCGCGACAGGGGTGTATATAAGATGCAGCCTACGCCATTTTCTTCAGTTTTTCTTGCCCCAGATGTCAGGTGCCCCCAAAAAGGTAGGCTATTCCAATTGCTAATAAAACATACATAAGAAAAGCAATCAACAACTTTCAGATACCAGCAAATACTCCCCATAGATAGTAAAGGGTAGAAGACATAGGTACGTACCAGCAAGTAAGAGGGGAAGGAGGGAGGGTAACCTGGACTGCAGCAGTGTATACACTCGGAACATCTACATTTATGGTAGGTACAAAACTGTACTATGTTCATCATGTTACACTGTTGCAGTCATTACACTTGGGTAGAATCCCAAAGCTGAGGTAGGGTGGCTGGTTCTATAAGGCATTAGGGGTGGCTATAAGGCCCTGCAGCACTGCAGTGGCGAAGCCAGCTCTGGATTTAGAGTATAGAGGCAGATGGTAATGCTTGGTGAAGGTATGTACAGAAATCTAAGTTGCTGCTTCCAAAATATCCTTGGTAGGTACTCCCCTGAGGTAGGCAGTTGAAGTGGCTGTTGCCCTGGTGGAGTGAGATCTAATGCTGCTAGGTACAGGTTTTCCATGGTATGTGTAGCAGAAACGTATACAATGTCCTATCCATTTTGAAATAGTTTGTTTTGAAATGGCTTTTCCCTGTGCTCTTGCAGCATATGCTACCAATAATTGCTCAGCTTTTCTGAAAGCTTTGGTTTTCTCCAAGTAGAAGCGTCACTGCATGCGAATGTCCAAAGTGTGCAGTAGTCTCTCCCCTTTATTCTGTGGTTTAGGATAAAAAGTTGGCAGGTGAATAGTTTGGTTTAGAGCCACACTGGATACCACCTTTGGCATAAATGTAGGGTTAGTTCTTAAAGACACCCTGCCCTTGTGGAAAATGAGGAAAGGTTCCACTGCCATTAGTGCCTGTAATTCTGAAACTCTTCATGCTGATGCAATTGCCAGGAGCAGAGCAGTTTTCCAAGAGATACATTTTAATTCTGCTGTGTTAGCTGGCTCAAAAGGAGGTAAATTTAGTTTTTCCAAAACAAAGTTGAGGTCCCAAGTTGGAGTAGGTGCTCTACGGGGCGGTCTTATGTTTTTAGCCGCTCTGAGGTACTGTTTTAACAGAGGATTAGAGAAAATTGGTGGATCTGTGTTGTAATGAGCAGAGATGGCAGAGGCGTGGATCTTGATGGATGAGAAGGAGGCGCCTTTGTCCAGCATCTCAGTTAAGTATTGTAGTATCTGAGGAATGTTTGGGACAAGAGGGTCAAGGCTGTGAGCTTGGCTCCAGGCACACAGAATCTCTTCCATTTATCCGAATAGGCTTTCCTGGTACTAGGCCTTCTGGCCTCCAGAATGACATCCATAACAGCTTTTGAGAGAGGCATTGCTTTCTTGACTAAGGAATCTTCCATGCAGCTAGGTTTAAGGTCTTTAGCTGGCGGTGTAGTATTTGATTGTTGTGCTGAGTCAGCAGATGTGGGATTAGAGGCAAAATCCAGGGTGGTTCTTGTGCTAAGCTCCTTAAGATTGGGTACCAGTGCTGGCGTGGCCAGTCTGGTGCAATCAAGATAATCTTTGGCTCTTCTTGCCTGGCTTTTATGAGTACCTTTGGCAGGAGAGGTAGCGGTGGGAAAGCGTATACTTGTAGGTTCTCCCAGCTGAATGAGAGGGCATCCACTTTCCATGTTTGTGGATGGTAACACCTTCTGCAGAATTTTTGTAGCTGGCAGTTTATTGGGGATGCAAACAGATCCATGTCCGGGCTCCACCATTTCTGTTATTCTGAATATTTGTGGATTCAATTCCCATTCATGGGGATCCATGATGTTTCTGCTTAAGTCGTCTGCCAGTGTGTTTTTCTCTCCTGGCAGGAATTGTGCTTGCAGATTAACTTGAAGGTTTATATCTGTGTTCCACAAGGTCATGGCTTGTCTGGATAGGGGGTAGGAGTGAGTGCCCCCTTGCTTATGTATCACAACTGTGGTGTTGTCCGTCTTTAGCAGTAGTCGTCCTGGATGCAGCAGGTCCTTGAAAGCTATAAGGGCATTTTGTACAGCTAGCATCTCTTTTTGACTGATGTGAAGAGATGCCTTTGTTCTGCGGGCCACGTGCCCTGAATACATTTGCCTGCCATGTGTGCTCCCCAGGCGTACTCCGATGCATCCGTTGTCAGTGTTTGCCTGGCTGTGGGTTGTGTAAAAGGCTGTCCCTTGAGGTGACAAGCTTGAGCCCACCATTGAAACTCCTGTTGAAGGCAAGGGATTAGTGGTATAACCGTTACCAAACTTTGACAGTGTTGAGACCATACATTCTTTAGGTACCATTGTAGTTTCCTCATATGCAGTCTGGCATATGGAATTATGGAATATGCAGAATGCCATATAACCCAAGGCCTGCAGAATTTTTCTTGCAGGAAGTTGGGTCTTTGCTGCCATCAATTGAAAGTATTGAGTCAGTTGTCCTTGCTTGTCTGGTGTGAGATAAGCCATCTGGGCCATTGTGTTCAAGCTGGCACCCAGGAATATAATCTCTTGTGAGGGCACTAGTTTTGATTTCTTTTCATTTACTGTGTACCCCAGGCAACTTAATTTTTACAAACTCCAGATGCTTTGGAAGAATGTCCTTGCTCTCTGCTTGAATCAGGCAGTCATCCAGGTACGGATAAATGTGAATTCCCTTCTGTCTGCAAAATGCAATTACTGGTGCCAGGCACTTTCTGAAGACCCCGGATGCAGTAGATAAGCCAAAGGGCAGTGCAGAGAACTGGTAGTGCATTGAACCAGCTATGAATCTGAGGTACCTTCTGCAGTTTTGTCTGATAGGGACATGCAGGTATGCCTCCTTGAGGTCCAAAGTCACGAGCCAAGCTTTCTTGCCAGCATGGGAAGAAGCTGCTGTAGTGTCAACATTTTGAATTTTGGAACATCCAGGTAAGTGTTTAGAGAAGAAAGATCCAGAATGGGCCTCCAGGCTTTGTCCTTTCTGGGAACCAGAAAGAGTCTTGAGTAAAATCCTTGTCCTTGCTCCTGTGATGGTACCTTTTGAATAGCTCTCATATCCAGGAGTGCTGTAATTTGTTTTTGAGCCTCTGCCCATTGATTTGGTGGCAGATTTGGCATTCCTTTTAACCTTGGCAGAGTGTGAAAGTGGAACCTGTAACCTTGAAATACAATGTTGAGAACCCATTTGTCTTTGGTGATCATTTGCCAATTGTGGTAGAAGAGTGTCAGTTTTCCTCCCAAGGGGGCTGCTAAGAGAGATTTGTTTGGCAGCTGTAGCTGGAAGTCATTGGAGCTGCTTTTTATATGGTTGGGACCTGTCTTCCCCTTCTTTCTGGCCTGATGCAACCCATTGTCGAGGCCTGTAAGGACCTTGTGTTTGACCTCTACCTCTTGGACGTCTGTAACTGGAAAGGACCAATTCTTATTGGCCAGTTTCTGCTAAATCTAGGAGGCTGAACCTGTAAGAAATCCTTCACCATTTGCATAGATTTTGCCTTATCCTCCATTTTCTTTAATACCTCTTCTGCCTCGACTCCAAATAACACATCCTGCTGCAAAGGTGCATCCAATAATTTTGCTTTAACATGATCTGGTAACGTATGTTCTTTTAACCAAGCATGTCTTCTAATGACAAAGCCTGTAACTGCTGCTCTGCAGGAGACCTCTAGAGAATCAAAACCACATTGTAAAGTATGCTTTCCCACTTGTTCAGCTGCATGCAATAAATCCTGCTTTTCTTTAAAATTAGGAGGATCTGATTCTGGAAGCATTTTTTGTTTTAACTGAGACAGTAAAAACTGCTGATATTTTAGCAAGTGAAACTGGCAATTTAAGGCTGTCATTGCTAAAGTTGCCAGAGGGAACTGGATTCTTGGCTGAAGAGGCCTCAACTCCTTTGGGTCCCTGAGAAATAGTTTCAGGGTCAGCTACAGGGCTTTTATACAGAAATTTATGCGAGTCAGGGACTCTAGTATCCGTCAGGTTTAACAGGGGCTGGAGGAAAGGAATCAGGATTTAAGCTGGATTCTGTATACACATCATCCACAATATCCAACACTGGCGGAATGGCAAGGGGTCTGTGTTGAGGTAATAAAAGGAAGTCACTGAGCCTTTTCTTGGATTCTGAGTAATCCTGGCCTTCCCAGTGGAAATGCTCCCACATGGTATGTAGGGTTTCCCCAAAGGAGTAGTCCTCAGGCGGTGAGGCTGATGGAATTGATTCCTCAGCGTCAGAATCCTCTTAAGGGGGTAAGAAGTATCCTAGGTCTGAGGATGAATCAGAAGAGATGGACACCTGGTCGGATGAGTCATAGTCTGCATCCTGTCTAGGCCTTTTATCAGGAGGGGGATGGGACCCCCTGATCAGAGTGATTAGGTCTTCGGCCATTTTGAGCATTTGTTTCTTAGGCATGGAGGCCTGTCTTGGAGAATGCTGTATTTGTTTCTTTGATTTTAAAGGAGGCTTATACTTAGCTGAGGGTTTAATGCTCAACTGAGTAGGTCTGAAGACACCCTCTGAAGCTATGGGTTGCTCAGCTACTCCAAATCCCTCTGAAAGGTTAGTCTCGGTAGGTTGAACAACTTGTGCGTCCGAAGGCCCAGCCATCTCCACATGGGAGTCAGAGGCGGCCTGTGGTTCTACAGAAGCGGTCATCAGGGGCTGCAAAGGCACCTCGCTGAAAACCGGAGAACCAGCGACTGGCCTAGAAGAGGCTTTGTCGTCAGTTTTGGGCCTTGGATGCCTATCCTTGTCTTTGCGCTTTTTGTGTAATTCGGTCGGAAGTTCTGACGGCATGGTATAATTGAATTTTCTACCAAAATAATGTCAGGCAAAATCAAACGGCCGTTAAATAGTGCCCCTGTTAAACCAAGCACAAAACCGACAACCAGTGACGTCGTGGTCTGGGCCTAGGCATGGGATACAATAGGAATGGAAATCCTTATGTGGTATTTGCTTCCCACAATTAATACAGTTATTAACTTTTACTGACATCGGTCAGAGGCAAGAAAAAGTTTACCCTGTTTAGCTTTGTAGAAGACTTCGGTTCTGGATTTGGAATGAAAATCTCAGGAGACGGCCGACCGGCACTTGCGAACTGCTTTTGCTTCAGGCACCACGCGGCAGGAAAGACTGAAGAAAATGGCGTCGGCTGCATCTTATATACCCCTGTTGCACTGACGTCAGGGAGGAGGTGACAGCAACCGATGCCGGACCAAGACTTTGGAACTCTGGCCGACTGGGGAACCGCCTGACGACAGGATAACCCAAGTGTAATGACTGCAGCAGTGTAACACGATGAACATCTGCTTCGGGCACAGTGCAGCAAGAAAGACTAAAATGGGGTTGGCTGCATGTTTTACACCCCTGACGACCTGACGTCATGGAAGAGGAGACAGCAACTGACACAGGACCCAAGACTTTGTTATTCAGGCCGACTGAGGGCAATGTGCTAGCAGATTACCCAAATGTAATGACTGCAACAGTGAAACACGAAGAACATCAGAAGGCGGCATATGTGTAAGTTTGTTTTGTTTTTGACAGGAATATCTAAAGAAATATCCCCTTTTGCCAGCAAAAGCCTCCCCTAAGGGATGGGCACAGTTTTTCCACTAAACAGAGTCATTCCTGCCTCTTCTCCCAGGCACAACAGTGTCTCTCCCCACCCCACTAAGGACACCTGAATAGCCACAGAGGACATCTAAGCCCCAAGTCCATAGTGGCTTTAAGGACTATACCAGTAGGAAACAAGGTGAAAGAAGAGTGGTCCAAGGAACATCTAGCCACAGCACAGCCAGCCACCGGTGTCTAAAGTATTTGAAGTATTTTATCAGTCTGTTGTAGTTGAAAAGGTTGCTTAACAATCTTTTTTTCTAGAAGAATGTAGTAGGTTTTAAGGAGCCAGTAGGTTTTCCATATTTAAGCTAAAATAGGTGCCTAATACCTAGGGAAGCCTAGCAGAAATAGTCAATAAAACAGGTAATTTACAAAAAGTAACTTTCAACCGTTGTTAGTATGAGGTATATACCAACTATTCTATGTACATACATGTGAAATTATTGTAATTGGTCATTTAATTAACTTTATAAAAAGGTGTGCAACTGCAACCAGGTCATGGCTGAGAACGGTCAATGGGCCAATTCAATTATCAGGTCAACAAAGGAAAAATAAAAGGAAGCAATAATTGGAATGAAAATTCACTTTACAACTGCATTACTATTGTAAAACACTGTGGGTCTAAAATTTAGTGTACTCATTTTGATTTACCTCTGAATGATTCCTTATATTGTTGCACTGCTTGTTCAGGGCTATACAGTGTATTTTTGTTTTTGTTTTTCTCTCGTTGTATGCGCAATTGTTTTTTTATTCATTGCATACTCAAACAATTCTTAGATAAGTATCTGTCTCTCCATCATCTTGAGCTTTTTTCTCTGTGCTTCCCACTCAGTTGGACTTTCCATGTTAAGAAAAGCAATAAAGAAATAAATACATTTCTTAGAGAAACAATTACAGACTGATCAAAGTTGCAGAAGAGATTACTTTGGGATCACATAAACTTTTGAATATTTTTTTCCCTTTGGTTATTTGTTTCCACTGCAAACAATGAATTTTTACTGAATTAAGCGGTATTTATTTATTTGCAGTTTGCCAGGATAATCCATTGGGCTACACCGAGCCCATTATCAATGGAGTCCTGGGGAGAAAAGCTCCAGGAAAATACATGTATGCATTACAAAAAGATTTACTTAACAAGAATATATCAAATTTCAATAGAGCAAATAAAAATACAAAAAACTTTTTTTTTTTTTTTTTTTTTAAGCATGGGATAGCTATTCCCATTAAGGAAGACCATGTAAAGTTTGATTGCTGACAAAAGTTCAGCTGGATAATCCCGTTTATATTTTGCTCAAACTATGTTTCTATTAATACTTAGACATACACTGTTGAGCACTAGAAGGCATTTGAGAGAGCAAAAAGGAGAAAGCGGATTGTTCAACCATGGCGACTGAAAAAGAAAAAAAAAGGTAAATATATTCTTTTGTATTTTAACATTTTTTGATAATGTTCTGGATTCTTTTCATGGTTGACTGCTGAACAAAAGTCTCCCTCCCCAAGGATATTCATTTCATGCAGTCCTGATAAATGCACAGTCTTTCACTAGAAAAGCATGGAAAGACTGTAAAGCTAAAATGACTTCTTTGACTTCTGACATAGTGGGACTGTGACTGATGACCAATAGCCATGTATAGGAAATGATAGTCATCTATGATGAAATGCAATTCGCTGTAGACTGTGTAACCACCTATTATAACCATATCTTAATAGTGATGCTTTCCTTCAGTTATGTGAAGCCTAGTTTACAATTCAGCAGACTCAAACTATATCCCTACTATGCAAGTAGGGATAACAGCAATAAAAAAATATATATGCACACCCAATACAATGCGACCATAACCCAGATTAGTTTCTCAGTTGTTCCACACTAAACATTTTAACAGAAAACTGTTGAGAGTCAAATACTGTATAAAACAATAGACTCCATCTCAGCACTGGCCAAGAGTCTAACTTGAGAACAAGTTTGTAAAAAAACTACAAGTAAGATTTAGGAAACCACGAAGTACATAACAGTGGTAAACAAAGTATTTTGAAAATTAGTGGTGCTTCTAATATTATGTGGCCACTGGTTGGCATTCTTATTAAAGCACTTGGTTGTACATCATGTTGTAACTTTTCCTCAATTACATCTATAATCCAGTCTGTGAATGAAATGGATCTGGGTTAGATCCATTCAGTTACCAAACAAAAGAATGAAGGAGTAATTGGGTCATGGAGGTGGGCGTTAAAGGACAGACCGGCACCCCATACCATAATGAACAAGGACTTCCTTTAACTCCCTGGATCACAAAATAAATTACGTTTTAAGACAACCAACCAAAATTGATTACTTTGCAAATTACTAAATGTGGAGGCAGTGTACCCCAAGTTATGAAAAGTCTAATCCAGGGTCTAGATGAACCTTGAGAGTACCTCAAACAAAGAAAGTACTCTTTTGGATGAATGACTTTTCTGGCCAAATGTCTCTGGTAAAACAATTTGAATGAGCAATCTTTCTTCCACATTGCAACAGCAAAGAAGGTAGAGCTGTGTGTAAAGAAACTTCTAGCAGCAGATGTTAGACACTGCTGCAGTAGCTCTGGCTAACTTTCAGAGCTTAAGGGCACTGTCCATCCACTCAGTTAACAGCTTGAGCAGAGATGAAAAAAAATCAATGGCCTGAAGCCCAAGAAAAACTAGCAGCAACAGTTAGCAAAGTGGTAACAAAAAAGTAGCGTTTTCCACCACAGAAAAAAATGTGAAAAATTACTTTTACGGTCTAGGGTGAATGTAACACTTTTACAGCAGAAAAACGACAGCTTACAGTTTTAGCAATTTTTAAACAGTAAAGTGCTACCTTTTATTTTTGTGTGAATGTGGCTGAATGTCATGTAACAGTACAACGAAACATACCTTCCCAGCTTAAGTACTTTTTCTCTGTGTTGAAACAAAAATGAGAAAGCCCCCCCCCCCCCAATGGAACTTAACTGCCCTGAAATGGAGAAACCCTAGCTAGCCCTTGGTATTCCAAATCCCACAAGAGAAGACCTCTTCTATAGCAGGAAAGCTCTGAAGGGCTTTTCAACCAAAGCATTGATTTACTTCAGCTCTGTTTGAGCCATCAATGGCTTGGGTGCATGGTAGGTGGCCTTAAGCTCTGGAAGCTGGCCACCTGTTGCATGCTGTGCAGGATTCAAGCCATATAGCCAAGGCTACTGCAACAGTGATCATGATGAACATGTTTTGCTAACTGCAAGAAAGACAGGGTCCAATTTTGTCTTTGAGTTCTGCCAGAAAGACTGCTGCTCACTAAAGTATGATGAAGGGCAAAAGGTGATGTGCAAGAGATGCAAATTCTTTTTTACTAAAATTATATTAAACACACACACACACACACACACACACACACACACACTATTCCAAGCTTCTCCAAACCGAAGCCCACAGGACGCAGTTTTGCCTTCCATGGTCTTCTCTTTGGCCTGCCAAGCTAATAGAATTCATAAACTACCAATAATTCACTTTGCACTTATGCGTTTTAAGATGACTGTCTTGAGAGTACAATGAAAAGGCAGATCTGTGAAAGTATAATGCAGCTAAAGGAGTGCTCCTGAATGATTACGGACACGGTCTGTTGAGGACAGCATGTCTGAGGCACAAAAGTTAAAATATTTGGGATTATCTGAAATCTTCTTAATGAAAAGACAAGCATACAGAATAAGGCTATCTTTTTTTCTGGGGGAGGGCAGCCTATGCATGAAACTAAATGGCACTCGCCTCACTATCAAATAATCATAGACACGCCTTGCTGGGAGGACAGCATACATCTCACAATAAGCTGAAGTGCAATACCGAGGTGGTCATACCTCAAGCCTCCCACAGGTTGCTGCCAGTCCCACTTGGATAACTGATCCATGCATTCCTTACTGGTTAAGATACAACTGAGGGGACCCCTCATTAAGGCAGTATCAGGAGTTTTTCTGTATTTATCTCTAACCTCTGGTGATGCCCAGTGAGGGTTTTCGCCTGGGGTGTGTGCAGTAGGGGGGGGTGTCTATATCACGTTGTCAAAGTTTTAAAAGTTCAAACGTCATATGGTCGACACCATATGCTCGAACCTTTAACAGTTCAAATGTTTGAACGGAGATCTCCGAACAATGCGGAATGGGAAGATTTCCCTTTTCTGCACTGCAGTGCGATCTCGGAGCTGGTATATTTAAAGAGCAGGGGGGCTTGGAGTTTTTTTCTTTGATTTTTTTTTTTTTTATTACATTTTCTATCTTTTAAAAGTTCAGTTGTATGGTGTCGACCATATGACGTTCAAACTTTTAAAAGTTTGATTATGTAATATAGACGCGTGCAGTGGGCATAGTGTGGATCTGTCATTCACTTCTGCAAGTTTTTTTAAGACTACAAATGAACCCAGACCTCCTAATACGAGCACAGTGTGCATATTTTAGTCTCTACTAATGAAATCAGTGTACTGTGTGTGTCAGGAGCACACATGCCCTCCATAGAGCAGACTTGGCACAACCTCTTCACTCCTCTAGGCACAACCTTTTCACACCTCTACCTCTTCCATCAGTTTCAACAGGTACCCAAGACAGTAATCAAATGCAAGTTCTGTTTTTTTAGGCAAGCTATCATCAGGCTGTTTTCAAAATCAAATGGCAGTTCCCTGATCACTGTTAATAAAAGTATGTGTGTGTCTTTCAGCTTTTCCCGGTTAGGGGTCGCCACAAACGGTCCGCTAATGATTGGTAGTTGATTTTTACATGCAGAGTTAACAGCCCTGACGCACAACCTTCAACGAAGATACGCCCATTCACGCATGTCTCCACGCAGAAGACTCTCTAGCTGAGAATCGAACCGGACAGTGTCTTACTGTGAGGCGACAACGCTAACGCAGCACCACCACCGCGGGTATCACTGTTAATATTAGAGCAAAAAGCTGAGGTACATTATACTAAATTGCTGGGGTGTTGTATATGTGACTATCACAACCAGAAGTGATACAGCGCCTCAGAAGGGGCACATTCCACTGGAACAACACATCTGTAATTGATTCAGAAATGTGTTATTTTTAGAAACAAAATCAAGATACAACCAATGCTTTGGCTTTAAAGTTGTTACTTTACTGTATAATTTTATAACCTTCTTAAAGCAAGTGGAGTCAAGTTCACAACCAACATTTACATTTTTTTCATCTTGGCGAGTAAATATGCATTTCTTAAACTCATGACAGTTTGCTTTTAAAACAAGTATATAATAATGTCTTTGTCCCTGAAAGTAATGGTTTTCCAGCATCTGAAATAGTATTACAGAAAAAAAAAATGAAAAGCATCATGGGGAATTCTGACTTGGCAGTCAGAAATGAAAGTACAGCTTCTTATTAACTTTGAACCCAAGTATCATTTGACTACTGACTGTAAAGAATATTCGACTTGTACACAAGCTTTCACTACAAAACATCACCGTTTCACAGGTATAATCCTCTACTAATAGGCTCTAACCATAGGTGAATGTTGCCAATAGAAAGCTTCAAGTTGCCAGTTTGCACTGTACTTCATGTCCATTATATCCACATATACAAATTCTGCCACAGGGTGGTGGAATGTAGAATATCTCTAATGTGTTGTCATAGCATCAGATATTACAAAAAAAATAAAATTTTAAGAGCCAAGGCAAGGTCTCTGTTACTGCATATACGCCAAGGCCTGACTTTATGTACCAAGAAAGTCTGTGTGCTGCCATGTAATTCAGGACTGAGGTGCAGTGAAATCCTTGAGGGTAGAAAGCATTCAAAAACAACTTGTACTGTAGTATCTTGGTAGCCAGATAACAGTAGCACAGGAAGAGAGTTGGCAGGGAAGCTAAATGATATGATTAATGCCTTTAGGCTTACTAAGTAAAAAGGATTCCTGCCTTGACAACAATGTTATTTTGGGAAAACCTTTTTTTCCCCATTTTTAAAAAGATATATAATCTGGCACGTGGTACAAATACGATGGACAAGAGTGGGTTAGAGGAATGTAAGAGAGGCACAACTGACTGACCAAAACATTAGCTAGTATGAAGATCTTTTTTTGAGACAAGACATTTATGTAATACTAACAAACATGCATTGCATTTTAAACAGTATTTCATCTTCAGGAGGCAATCAGTACGCAAACCAAGTCAAATCAGAAATCATTCATAGCATCCTTCCTACTTTTTACTGTATATGACTTGTTCCACGGCTCAGGCAATTTTAAATTCTAGGAGGGAATAGGACCAACATGCTTCAATGAGAAATAGTTTTGCTAACTTTCTGTACGCAGCTGTTGAATGCAACTGCCACCACCTACTGTACTATTTCAGTAGTACCTTTCATAAGCATGCATGTCACTGTTTTGTACAACTGACGTTAGTAAAACAATAAGACTAGAAGATTTCCTACTGTAAGTAGTATAAATTAAAAATTTGGTAAATCATACCTGTTCTCCATATTGGTGCCAAAGACAAATGGTGTTACTTGGACTGAATGTTCATATTCTAGAATAAAGAAGTTAGTTTCAGTTTGGCTAA